>NW_020884877.1:11860447-11860652 GCF_003945725.1 Corapipo altera | reverse complement strand
GCGGAGCATCAATCCCGGCGGAGCATCAATCCCGGCGGAGCATCAATCCCGGCGGCGCGACCGCGGATCCCGCGGGACCGCACGGGCGGCACGGGCGGCGGCGCCCCCTGGCGGCAGCGCTGTGGAGTGACGGGGACTCCGCGGGGCATCGCTCCAGGGCACTGCACATCCACAGCACGGCCCATCCACAGCGCCCAAAGCACTG
>NW_020884877.1:11811256-11860437 GCF_003945725.1 Corapipo altera | reverse complement strand
GGCCCATCCACAGCGCCCAAAGCACTGCACATCCACAGCACGGCCCACCCACAGCTCCACAGCACGTCATACCCAAAGCACAGCACGTCCTACCCCACAGCTCCGCAGCACATCATACCCAAAGCACAGCACATTCACAGCACGTCACAGCCAAAGCATACCATAGCCAAAGCAGATATCACCCGGCAGTTCGGTGTCTGCGCACAATCTGCTCTGAGAAGGCCTAAACAAAGGCACCGTTCAAATTCCTCATGAGCATCAGCAGCAGAACTGCTCGATGCTCTCTAACACTCCATACAGAATGTATTGTACCTATTATTATGTGTTACTACATTCGTATTTGCCTGGGATGTCCAGAAAATATTTTAATGATCCTAATTAAGATTGTGTTTTGGCTGTTTCTTGTGATCAGTTTATGTTCTTCTCATAGATACAGGCAGGGATTTGGCTACATTGGGTTTGGATTTTTTGTTCTAGTTCCCAGAAAATGTCATCTGAAAAGTGATCGATTCCTTCTGAAACAAAAGCCCCTTAAATGCATGGCTGGAAATGTAAAACTTAACAACAATGTTTAGAGCACAGTTTCTCTTCGAAGATTGTGCTGTAAAGAAGGTGTAAAAATAAATAATATTTATCACCAGCCAATAAATAAGGGTAACACCTTTTAATTCCATAAAAATACATTGAAAGAGAAGAAACATTTAGTGGAGAGGTAGAATAGAAAATCAGTATGTATTTCCTTCTACAAAAGTACAGAATTTTCTGTGCTCTGTAAAAGCACAGGTGTACTATATGGGTAGGGGGAAAAAAGACAACACACAACAAAATAAAACAGAGAGCAAAAGAAATAAAATATCAGTTTATCCTTACTGATGGCAGACACTTGGAGATAAGTTGAAACAGAAGTGAATACTCTTGTTTCAACACATGGAGGCATGTATGGTGCAAGAGATGGGGAGAAGGATTCACCTTTCCTCCATTTAATCTTCTAATTTATAGACATCCCTTTAAAATTGACTGATTTTTTTAAATCTCTCAAAGGAAAAGACACTGCCTTAACCCTTCTCACTTTAGCTGCAGCACCCAAGCTGACATTCTCACTCAGCCCACCCCCCCAGACCCCACACTGGTAACACTAAAGAGATCTGCTCATATTTAACTGCATGTGTTACACTGCACAGCCCAAACACATTTTTCTATTTTGCAAGCACTGCAGTTTATTGTACTTGGTTGAGGTTATACAAGAAGAAAACTGATCTACAGTTTTGCATCAGGGGGTTAACCATGAATAATTACTCTTATGAATTTTCCTTTATAATCTTTGCTGCTTATGTGTGCAGCCAGAAAGAAAATGTTCTAAGTATCTTTTACATACAACCCCAAAGGCCATACCCAGAGAGCTAATGAGTAATCCAAACTTCTGTTCATGTCAATGAAAGACAGAAAGCATTCACTGGATGCATAGATCCCCAATATTAATACATGGTACAGATTTTCATAATTTCTGGCAAACTAAACTGCCAAACAACCTAATCAATGGTCTATTTATCTAACCTAATTTTCCACTGCTCCAGGGGCACATAGAGGAGTTTTCCATGAAGTACAGTTCTAGACTAAGCTGTCCAGTTTAACACAGCAGTTGGCAATTTTCCCCCGAAGTATTACAGTTTATATCCCCACTTAAAAAAACTGAATCCAACAGGACTGTGAATATTGTTACTCCTATTGTTGGCTAGTATCTTGTTTAAAAGTTTGATACAGGAAGACATTTAGTTTTCCATTAGAAACTAAATACTCTTCTGATACAAGGAGTAGCCCAGACAAAATATCATACATTGCCTATGCAGGGCACAGAACTGGCCTGGCTGTGCCCTGCACACTTCTAACTTCAGTGACTCTATGATTATAAGGTTACAGAACACTTAAAGTTGTTTGACATAGTTAAACTATAGCAGCACCATATAAGCTAATTAAATGGTATGTCTGAACATATATGAGTTTTATAGTAAGTAAGGCAATTTTACAAGGTATGTTACTATTTAGAAAGACATATTAAGTAAAGATCCTTCTATTAAGCCTAAAATTTGAATCTACATTGGTAGATCCTTAGGTTATGCATTATGTAAATGCATATAAGTGCATTTATTTAGTAAAATCCAACAATAGTGGCCTGTCTGCTGCCCATCTGATTTTAACTAACCAATACACTTATCAAAATGACAGTATTATTTTCATGGCTGCCTGAATGTAAAAATAAGTTCTATTTGATATATAATGTTTACATTAATCCTTTTAAACATTTGCTGCCTTTCACCCCGTAGGTGATCTCTGCAAAATATGTCGAGTGATTTATTAAGGTCTGACCCAGCAAAGCACAGAGAAGTCTCACATCCCACTGACTTGAGGAACAACGAAGGTCTTCTCCATGAACCTTCCAGGAATAAGCTCTGAGGATCTGGTAATCTTTTTGGGCTATGGTTTTGTTCAGATTTTTCTGTGCTAACTTGCTTTATGATGCTTTCATTTTGTACTGAGGCCAAATAACAAATATATCCAAACCCCTCTTTCTGAGCAAAATTTTCAGTTAAGTCAATATGAGTTTGAGTGAGAAAGGAATTCAGACATGAGTAAAAAGTTTGTCGCAGCTAGATGTTACGTGGCAAAGCTTACTTCAGAATTTTATACTACACAGATTTCACAATCTAGACCTGAAAAAAATAGTTAATTAATAATATATAGCAAAAATATTTCCACTATAATGAGTAGTTTGTGCATCTAAAACTCACATTCACCAATCCTATCTACGTTTCTTTCTCATGAATTTTCCTCTACTACAAAGCAACATGTAAATCAATGGAAAAATACTGGAAAACTTAAATCATTTTACTACTAAAAAGGAAATCCATTGTTCTA
Source organism: Corapipo altera (assembly GCF_003945725.1). Lineage (NCBI taxonomy): Eukaryota > Metazoa > Chordata > Aves > Passeriformes > Pipridae > Corapipo > Corapipo altera. The sequence continues at coordinate 11,857,524 of NW_020884877.1, read as the reverse complement.
ATTTTTCTTTTTTGCTGTTTGCCCTTATACTCCAGAATTTTCTCTTTTTCACTCGATATTTTGAAACCTGGGTTTAGACAGTCTGTTAAGTAACAGTGGTCATGAAAATCCACAAGGCATTTGAAAGGATCCAGAGGATTTATTTGCATCTGATTGAACTAAATGACTAAGCAAAATAATAAATCTTTTGGAAAAACATATACCGCTTTTTAGTACACAATGTAAGAGCACTCAGTATTATAACAGGTAGCCTAATTTGAACACTAGTAAAAAGACAGCACAGCATTCTTAAATTCTGGAAAAAAATGTGTTGTTCTTTCAGTTGTGTCTTTGCTAACAATTTGGAAGCATCCATTGTACTACTACTGCAGTGTTATTGAGCTAGTTTTATTAAGGCAAATTTATAGCAATGTTAGAAATTAATACCACTCTTATTTCCTCCAGTGCCTGGCTTTATTGAATGCCATGGGGCATATTAATCAGTAAAGCCAAGTAGTGCATGAAATAAAAGTATAAATTAACCTGTAACATGAATGTAAAAGGAAGCTTAATAAAATAGAAATAAATAACACTTAATGATAATCAACCCCGCCTGGCTTAACCAAGCATATAGTGCAATAATGCTATCAGAAAAAAAAAAGTATTTAAACAAAGTTTAAATCATGATGCAAACAACATCATTTACAAAGTAATACTTACTTCACCATATTGTTTAAACACACATAAGATTGTATAAAACAACCTCGCCTTTCTACCCTGTTACTTCTTCATGTAAAATTCCTGTCCAATTTGAAAGCAGGCCCAAGGACTATGAATGTGAAAATTATTTGAGAGCAATTTTTGCATTTAGGTTTAACTGCAAAAGAAATCTTTGTAAAGCATATTTTGCATATACCAAAAATGTATCTCCAAATATCAGCTCAGAGCAGAACAGTCTCTTCAAGCCTGTTTCACACAGGTGAACTGCACACAATGTGTGTAGTGATTTATTAAGGGCTTGACCTTGCAAGTGGGTGAAGTCATCTTAACCTGTCCTTAAATTTATGTTGAGGTTTTTCTAAAGGCAGTGTGCTCTGCTGTATAACAGAAGGGTTTTTTTGGAGGGAAAGTCTTTTCTCTGCAGGGTACAAAAAAACTGAGTCCAAATAATTACTCCCGGTACACAAACTGATGTCTGCAAATCTTTGCAAAATCAAAGATAATTTTGTAATTATAAAAAAACCAACAGCTTGGTTTTTCTCCACAGTTACTGAACTTTCAAAGCACAAATATTTGGCCATGTTCTCATATATAATGACCATGTATATGAAAATATCTTTCCAAAAACAGGGGGGGAAAACGGCAAAAATCTGTCAGTACCATAAAACACCAATGTGCCTGCTCCCTCTGCTGGCTCTGCTGCAAAGTTAACCATGGAACACACCTGCTGTGATAGCTCTGCTACTAAAAACACTGACACAAATATGGAACCACTTCACTAGAAACACCAAGCAACAAGAAGACAGGTAAGCTGAAAAATTCTGCATGAGTGACTGCACACATCACAATACAGATATGATACTAAAGGAAAGGTTTTGCAAATACAAATGTAGACCATATTGCAGATCATTGCATCACAGTTGGGGTATCATTGTGGAGATGTACTAATATTAGACATAGCCAAAACTTAAAAGATATGGTGAGCTATGCTGAAGGCAGTGTTTGGATAGACCTGTAATGCTGGAACCAGTACTAACCTTTTTATTCTTTTTTAACATTTGCAAACTGTACAAAGGACTTGCAGACTGGTTACATCCAGGGGTATCCAGGCTCCAACAGAAATAGTTAAGGATCTTATGTTGCAGAAAAATGCAATGACACTGAACGGGAGGCAAGCTTAACATTTAGTCCAGGTGAGATCCCCATACTCCTGGATGATGTTTGCTCCGAGTTCTGGCAGCGAATGAGTTGAACCATCTGTAGCAGTTTCCTGACAGATGCGGTCAACTCCCATACCGGGCCACTCCATCTTCTGACACAGAGCTTGGTGGAGGGCTCCAGTGACAGCATTCCACGGGAAAGGCAGAAAACAGCACCCTCAGGTATTCAAATGTGGGAGCTCTTTGTCAATAATAAAGCAGTTGGTTGTTGGTTGATCTTGTTGGGGGTTTTGTTTGTTAGTTTGGGGTTTGTGAGGTTTCATTTGTTTGTAGGTTTTATTGCCAAAGGGCTTTCCAAACACAGTCCTTTTGATTTCAAAACTATTGTGAAGCTTTTTTCCCCCTTTGTCAGCCATGGTATCACATTCAACTCCACCAACTCCAACACAATATCAGTAGATGTAAAGAAATTACATGACAGCTCAATTTAGGCAGTTTTTTTTTTTAAATCAAGCTTTAGGCTAAGATCTGGATTTTTCTAAGTCAACTGAGCTTAATGTATTACACAGGTTTTAAAATACATAAATTTCAGAGAATTCTATGAGATGCACAAGGGTATCCAGTTTAGAATACACATAGTGTGTATTATTTCAGTACTATATTAACAAGACATGTTCTATAACAGTAAAGAAAGCAAACTGCTAAATCTATATCTTAGTCAGTAAACGTAAAAAAATAAACTTAAAAATACCTTTAAAATGTTTTTTAAAGAAGATTTTTGTATAATATCTGCTTTCTGCATAAATTACTCATTTGGGACAAGAAATACATTTGGAGTCTAACACCATGATAGCTAGAGGACTGCCAATCCAAATGGATGTATCAACATAATAAATATTGGTCCCTGTGTTTATGTCACTGAACTCCACGTTATTTTGTTTGAAAGTCAAATGCCTTGGCAATTTAATCTCAGTGCTGACAACATTATAGCCATTAGTCCGAACAAGTAACTTCTTTTGCCTAAATGACAGTGGAATTCCAATAAAATAAAATTAAATAAATAAAATAAAATAGTGGTTTGGTTACACACTGATACTATGTTTATGGACATTTATTTAATTTAAAGCACAAGAAGAGAAAAATTAAGCTGGAGACTGCCATTTGTTGACCTCACATCCAAAGTGTGTACCTAATTTTCTATGACTGTTGCAACTGGACAACATATGATATGTTCTTTGAAAAATTAAAACATTATTTATTTAATTCAAAGTTATGCAAATGTTAGGAGACTACCAATTTGCAGAATAAACCAAATAATTCAAGTAATAAATTAGGAAACAGCATTAAAGACATATTATAAACCCCCCAGTTAAGAAATCAGTTAAAATTCATACTTGCACTTCAATATTTTAAGAGATATAGGGGTTTTTAATTGAAATATTCCCTGTAGTATTAAATTAAAGCAATTGTGTTGTAACAGCACATGAGAAAAAACAGAAAGTGCACATCTGTCACAAATACACTGGTAAGGAAAGTAGACCAGAAGGAAGTGTATGATGATACTATGATGGAATATTTCAAGTAGTTATGTGGAAAGAAACACACATGCACCATGGGCCCCTGAAATTTTTTCACACTTATTAGAATACAATTTATTTTCATAACAGAAAACTATTTCTTGCATAGGTTAATATTTTAAGTGTCTCTTTTAAATAAATTGCCTGTGTATCTGTACGAGTTGATTCAATCTCATACAAAAAAATAATTCCATTTCTTCATTCCCTTGGATTAGCAGCATCCCTATATTTTTACACCAGTGTAATCACACACATTTGACTGGAAGTAAGACTGTAACAGCTCTGCTTGCAGCCTGCAGCTGTCACTAACACTAGATCTATCTTCACAAATATTATTACAAGTGTGTTCATCTGAGATGTCCTTATTCACCATAGCTGACCTTCATGGCTATGTCTGACATTTAAAAAGAAAAGTTCTGCTTTACAACCTTCAGTGCGCCTTCAGTTATAAATTACTCATAGAGTATTAGTAATAATAATTGATTTTAGCAGTAAGTAATAGAGTTATAAGCAGCTTCTACTATTTAATGAAAGAAATGCTTCATCTTCTAGTTTTATTTATTAGTATTCAAGAGCCTTCCACAACCTCATTGAGATCGGTTATTGTTTAATTAAACTAGAAAAGATGGCCTGTCAATGACACCTCGTTCAAAATAAAAATAAAAAAATAAATAATAAAACCCCCCCAAACATTAAAAATATTATTTTTTCCATTTCTTTACAAATGTTCTTAAAGGTTGCTTATTTTTCTTTTCTGTTGTGAACTTATATGAATACAGACAGTGCATGTGAATAACGAATTGTCTGAATTTCCCCACATGTTAATAAAATACAAGATTTTCATCTTAGTGGGGTGCATTAGCTAAGTAAATAGAATAGAATCAATTAAGAGTTTTACCCTGTACTGGCCACACTAAAGTTCTCAATGTTCACAAATTAATCAATTGCAGAAACCCTCTAAGCATCTTTTTGCTGCTCACAACTAAACTCCACTGCATTTTTAAAGAAATTCAGTTTCTAGAAAAGCAAAAGAGCACCTACATCTTCATATTGCATAAGAACTGATGTTCACACATGAAAAACTAAGAACTAAAAGGCTTCACTGGCAAATGGCCTGATGAATGATATAATTACTCCATCAATAATGGCAGAAAGGTTTCAAATAAACAATACCAAATTAAAATCCAAGTGGAAAATTATAGTAGTGGATCATTTTATTTTGCATTTTTTTGTCACAAGGTACTGATAACTGACAAATAAAACTTAATGTCACCTTATCATGATGCAAATAAAAATATACCGTACACTTACATAAATGTCACGCTTGAGACACTGTCTATCATCTCTCACCACTAGCTGGCACCATAGCTTTAAAAATGTAGTGAAGTATCTGGTTTATATCTTACTAATTAACAAGCCAGCTACCTAATTTTTAACAGAAAACAATTACTCAAAGCAAACAAGAAATATTTCGGGCTATAAACTAAAATGAGTCTGAAAGCAATATTCTCAATGATGACTGGTATGATACATCCTGCAAAGGGAAATGGATAATAGTTAACAGACTCAGGGGGTGTTTTTATTACATGAAAATAAATGGCACTGTGCACAAATGGGAGAGTCTGATATTTTTGCTGCTGGCTGGGAGACCGTAGGGGTCAATATCGTGGGTTATGAAGAGGATGAACCCCAATAAACTGCCTCCCTTACTGGGCTTTTCATCCCAAATTAACTCAGAGGCCACTTCAGGTTCATTCCCAAAGAAGCAGCTTTATTGCACCAGCTAATAAATTTCACAGAGTCTGTCTCCTTCACTGGCTTCCCTTTTCTCATTAGAGCCTGCTGCTTTCATTGTCTGCTGGCTGGATACAGATGCCCTGAGAGGCAGGGCCCTGGTTTCCATTCTCTGACTGCAGTGGCTCTGACATTGCAATCGACTTCACTGCCATGTTCTGCTCCAATTCTTTCAGACCAGCCGCCATGGGCTGACCTGACACAGGCACTGCCACATGCACTCACACATCCAGGCCCACACAAAGGTCAAAGTAGCAGCTACAAGCCAGCCGTCTACTGTTGAGCCTCAGAAGAGATCAAATAAAAATTCAGAAAACTGCTCCAAACTGTCTATGAAATTTTATACTTATTTACAGATTGGGCAAAGAAAATGATAATTGTTCACCTAATACCAACAACAGAGGACTGATAATTTATAAATACATCATGTTTGAGGCAAATCTCTCAGCTGTGATCCAAATACGAGAAAAACTTCCATAAAGTAAGAAAATCTTCCCTAAAAAGAAAATAAAGCTTTCTCCTACTCTGGGACAGATTCTCTGCAACTGTTAATGAAGTCAAAAGTCACTATGAAAGTGAGGACAAACTGACAAGACTTTGGTATCAGTAACAGCAGTCACCTCAAGAGAACCCTGCTATTCTGATCTTGGCACCATTAAACACCATAGTCATAAAGTTACACATATTCTTTTGCACCATCTTCCATAGGACCAGAGAGAAGAGAATGTACACTTTGAAGAACAGTGCTATACATGTTATGAATTCTGTAGTTGGTTCACTACATAGCTAGCTGATGGCTCTTTTTTCCTGACCAAAAAAAAAAAAACTATCACAGAATAGCTTATACTGTTAGCTACATAGGGGGAAAAAGCATTCTCATTCTTACTGACATTTCTGTCCTACCTAACAGGGAAATGGAGAACCTCACCTACACCTTCACTGTTATCTACACTGGTCAGATTCTGCCATTTGCATACTACAGTAGCACTGCCAGGCCAGTCTCCAGCCTGCTTTAAGCACCGCACTTCCACCCAGGTGAACTGGTGGCAGCTCCCACCAGCACAGAGGTGAGTATGCACACAGACTGCACTTGTGTTTCCAGGGTAATCAGTGATGTCATGGAAATGCTGTTGTCTGAAATGACAACATCATTCCTAACTAAAAGATTGATTTGGAAGACTGTGCATGGATGGATTTGGGTTAATAAACACTATAGCATATATTCAAGCTGATATGGTGCAAATACTTACCTTCCAAAAGAAAAAAACCCCAATCAAACAAAAGACTGGAAAGCAATGGAAGCAACCCACCTAAAACAAATTCTTTTGGTGTTTTAAATCTCTTCAATATCTTCATATTTACTAGTGAATTTCATTCTTTGCTGATACAGATATTTTATGTTTTGTAAAGCATTATTTCAAAATTAAAGTTACCTTGGAAGAGAAAAGAACAATTAAGAAAGCATGCTTGTTTCTCTCCTACCTCAAAAAATACTGTCTAAGGAACACAGATTCGGATCATAATTATCTTTCATAAGAGGAAACTTTACAAGGCAACATTTCTTCATTGTATCTGGACTTCTCAGACTCCTGCCTTTTGAATGTAACACTTCCAAAGTTCCCTCTGTAGCCAAAGGTTTTGAGTCTTTGTTTTGTGTAACAAAAACTGTCAATAAACAACAAACTAGTTGCCCCTATTTTTTTACAAAGCCATTGAAGTTGACATCTTTTCACCATATATACTCCACAGGATAAACACTGCCAACATCAACTAATCATAATGTTAAGAATATGGTAGGTTTGCTCTGTCCCAAAGTTATTTTGAGGTCATTTTGGTAGTCCTGTAAATAGTCAATGGGGTAGCCCTTTGCAACTGAGTCAATTCCACAGAATTCAGGACAGGCAGCAGTGGGGGACGAAGGATCATAAATTGGAGAAAACCCACCAGTCTTAGTGAATGCAGCAGAGAAGCTTCTAACAGCTGCAGTATAATAAAGAAGTGTTAGAGTTAATCCACCGCTATCTGTCTTTATTTTGCTAACCCAGTCGAGTGGACACCACAGCATTGAGACTACATTAATCAAAATTTGGAATGACCTGCTTTTCATTGCAAACTGCAGTTATCTTTCTTTACTGATTGGCCTTGACCTGTCAGCTGCATTTGGTACTGCCGACCCTGGGGGTTCTCTCCAAGAGCCTGGAGTACTACGAAAGGTTGTCTGACTGTTCTTGCCTGGTTTAATTCATATTCTACTCAACATGCCCATTTTATTTCCAGTAGAAATTGTTCATTTAATTGCATTGTAAGTTTTATGGGGTATGCCCCAGGCTGCATTCTTTATGCCAAGCTTCTCACTATTTATCTGTGGAGGGGGGTGGGAGGGGTGGTGACTCACTAACCAAGCTAAACCAGGCTTCATAATGCCAGTAATTTTCACTGCTTTAAATTGCATACAAAGCCATTTTGGGAATAATACAAAATGTATATGTCATCACCTGAGGTTGATCTGACAAATGCACTGTTTTTAAGTGAATACTTTCAAGTCAGGTTCATCCTCTTTCTAGGAATTTAGCAATCCTTTCTTCACTGTTAGTGTATGCTATTCTAATAAGAGCCCCTAAGTACAGCTTTGTATCTAAGGACCCCAAAGTTGGTTGGATGACAGCCTTAGCACTAAAAACCCAAAGAGTTCCTACGCAAGAATTCACTATTTTTTCAGATAATACTACTGTAGTGATGTCAAAAGTGTGAAATAGAACTGATATATTACATCAGTATCATGGTTATTATGAAACTGAAAATTTCAGATCCATCACGCAGGAATAATCTGGATCCCAGTCATCCAACCAGTTTTGTAAAGAATGACTCCTTCTTTACCAAGGGCCAACTGTAGGGGCATGCCATGCAATTATAATAACTATTTATTAACATTTCATTAAATTTATTTTGTGTTATATTAGCCATCTTATTTTAAAATAAAAGGAGAGATTGAAGAAAAAATACAATTTATAATTATAAATATAAAAATAACATTATCATTAACTTAAAATTTTTTACAACCTATTTTTTAAAGCAGATGATAGTAATAAAAATGAAAGATACAATCAAAATTGTAAACAAAAGGGTAGGTACATGAAGAATAAGGCAGTTCACTCATGAGTAAAAGCAAAGTAAAAGACAATGTCTGTTGAGAGATCAGAAAGCAAACCTGGAAACAAAACACCTCCAGATTGTGAAAAAATGCATCCTGGAATCCAAGTTTGGTGACCCTGGACATATCAGTAGAATAATAAATGTAACCTTTGGTGGAAATCTTTTAGCCTATTACATAAATATATTTAAGTAGACTCCAGATGGACTCTGCTATTTATTCTGTTGTTCCTTGTTCTAACTTTATACTAATTTTAGCTGAATTAGCACCAATTACCTCATCTGTAAGTACAATCACCAACCATTTATACAGAAAGAAAACAAGCAGTTTGTTTCCATAACCTGTCCCCACTAAGTTCCTCAAGCCCCTTCTTTCCAATATCACTTTCCTCTGCTATACATTATATCTAGGAACAAGAGAAAAATTAAAAAAAAAATAAATAAGGTATTCCTTTTGATTAGCTAGGAGCCAATGACTTTTTTCCTTGTCATGCCTCACCTTGACTTTTTTTCCCCACAGTCTGCCTGTTGAGCAGTAATTGCTGGGGGAGTATTGCCAAAGTAATAAGAAAACCTGCATTAATACTCTAACATTCAGCTTAACTACAATTGTAGCACATAGATTACAAAAACCGAAAAGTATACACACTTTCCACTTTTGATGAATGCCACAAATTACTCATAACAACATGTGGCACCAGAACAGAAATGAGCCAACAGCTGCAGAGATTTAAGTCATTTGTACACTGCCTGTTGTCTGGTACCTCCCCTGCTGGAAGTTACCATCTTCAGAAAACAGTAAGGAGAGGGGAATGTGGGCCTACATTTCAGATGCTGCAATTCACAGTCCAATATTTTAAAACATAGCCAATCTGACTGTAGTAAAAAAAACAAAAACAAACAAACAAAACCAAACCAAACCAAAACAACAACAAAAAAAACAGAAACAACAAAAAAAATTAAATCAAACCAAACAAAGAAAACAAAAAAAACCCCAAAAAGTATTCAAATTCAGCATTATGAAAATAGCATTTTGCTTGATTTTATTAGAAACACAGAGATTCCTGCCCCCCCCGAAGTAACAATGACCAATTATATATTAGTTGAACTTTTCAAAATACTCATAATTTTTTGTGTATTCTGTGTGTATTTATAACCCAGTTCCTCACAGAACGGTTAAAGCACAGCTGACTGTCACAGCAATGACTCTTCCCAAATCATCCTACCTAGACTGTGAATTTACAAGGTTGCAGTCCTACAATATTATGTAGCGAATTTCCTACGCAGTTCTCAGTGGAAACAGGAACGCTCACAGAGCTGCAAGAAGAGCAGCAGTGACCAGCACACCCTCAGAAAGGTCTGAGACAGTTTTGGAAAGGTCTGGGGAGACCTTCTGCACTGGTTGGTTTCATACAGTAGTAATTAATATGGGTTCTAGCACACTAAAACCATTTATGTAAGGCAGACAAGAAAGCAACGTGGCCCCTGCTTCGAGGAACCAAAGGTTTGTGGGACAGTTATCAAGCTGAGATAATACCTAGCAGCAAACTGTAGGGACAAGCACATTTCAAAAGAAACTATTTTATATCAAAATATTCCCTTCTCATTACCCTTCACAGAGAAGTAATTCAGCAACATCTGTTTTGGTCCAGTAATCAGCTTTCATTAGAGTAAAGAAGCTTGCTATTGCATGTATGTATAGGAGTCTTTCTAAAATAGGTTAAAGTTTAGGTATTATTTTTACTGGAATACCACTAAAGTAAAACCCTAATAATGGGATGAAACTTGCACAGACATTTTTCAGCTTATATACTGCCAATTCCTTCTGCATCCTAAGGCTAAAATGCACGTAAAACAATCGGTTGGGACCTCAGATACTGATTCCACAGGAAAAAAAAAAAAGAACTTGGGTTCAAAAAATGGACTGTAGGTAGATCTTAAAATCAATATTGACAGATTTAATCCAAAGGTCAAACCAGGAAAATCTGCCTCTTGTTATTGAAGTGAACAAAACCAAAAAAGGAAGAGCTTTAGGCTGGCAGCTGATGTTTCAGCAGTGCTGCAGTCCATGTATAATTTAATACTCCATGACTAGCTAATAATACTCTTCTTTGTGTTCCTATTACAAGTTTGGCAATAATGGTCAAGATTTGTGGTTTGGAATATTGTCTTGCTGCTCCAGGTCTGATACAGTAGTCCTAATTTTCCACTGGGATGTGCTACATAATTGCATCAGTGTGCTTTCTGAAACTCTCGCAAGGTTGTTAATCTAAAAAAATACACGACACAGAGGCTTTGTTTGGGCACTGGACTACAGAATACAAGGAAAAATAACTAATTAATTTAATCCCATAGCTAATTTCACAAGTTGGAGGTAAAAGCAACAAGTGTACTGGAGGGTTAGCACATGCCCATATGAAAGGATAAAAAAGCAGCTATTTCTTGCTTAGATAAAATGGCAATTTTAACTGACAGAAAGAGCAAGCTGCGTGTTTTCTGTATTTATATGTTATAAGCACCTTTATTTTTAAATAAAATCTTGTGTACTGATAGACTTGAAAATTGAACAAATTCAATTTTCACCACAGCAAGTGTCTGTTGACCAAACTTAAAGAGAAACTCTGAAGTCACAGACTGCCAGGTGATACTTCTTTGAGGTGGCCCCACTGCAGTGAGACAAACAGACCCATTTATCTGCATGTTTTTACTAACAAGCCTCAGAAATGGCACCCAGAAAGAGTATGAGAATGGGCGATATCTGCAAATTACTTGTGTCTCCTTAGACTGCAGGCCTCATCCTCAGCCAACATAAAGCACAAGCAAGAATCAGACATCAGAAAACAATCTGATTTCACAATTCTAGAGCCTTTATCCAGAATTTTCTTTACGCATTGGGCACATTGCTAGACAGTTTATTAAATCCCTTAAGAACTACAAAATCAAGCTATGTTTTAAGTATGTTTGGCACAAGATCTTGAAACCAAGTCCTCTGACGTCTGGATAATGTAAATTGATGAAATACATGTTAAATGCAGATGAAACAACTCCAACGTTATGGTTGCAAACATTACATTTGACCAAGTGACAAGTTTCAGGGGAAACTGCACAAAAAATATTTTGTCATTTTTCCAAAAGCAAATTAGCAGCATTGAAAAATCTGAATTGTTCCCATTTATACAAAGTAACTTGTTTGAAAGTTAAATATTCATACATTTTTTAAAATTGGATCATTGACCTTATGTGAGATTTCTCTTGCATAATCTATTTGCCTATATTACCATCCTCTTATTAATACATAGAAGACAATTAATAATATGTCCAATGAATTCAAACCATGTCTGTCCTGAAGGCAGAAATGGAATTGGGTTATATATTGCCATAAATATTTCCACTACTCAACATTTTTAAACTGTGTTTATTGTACATGACCTACAATATTTGGCGATTAACCATGTGCAGCCATTTCCCTGGCAAATACTCTAGCATTACAGGGCATTTTTTTAAACTAATAACACAATTTTCCATGGAATACATCAGCTTGTACACTTGAGGTCTCTTAATGTACCAGCTGCAGTTTCCTCACCTTTGGCTATATTCTCTCTGCAGTTTCAATATATTTCTCTTAATTAAGTGATTTAATCAGCCACAATGAGGAGATTGGTTCTTGACATTTTCTGCGGTTTCACTCTACTTGCCCAGCATCTCCACTGAACTCCTGGTATTGGTCAGTACAATCATTTTAAAAGCAGAGAGAAAAAACTATAAGATACTTGGCAGAAACTAATATAATCCTTATGATATGGGTTTAAGCTACAACCTCTCATATTTTAGGGCTTAATATTTTATATTTAGCAATATCTATTTCTAACTAAATACAAAATCTCGATGTTGGGAAAAAAACACAAACTTGTATGGAATGTATTATGAAGACTCAATTTTTTTAAAACAGATACACCCTAATTCCAAATTCCTAATATCTGTTCCAAATGCAATCATTAGCATATGTGGCATTACCCTCTTGAATTTTAAATTTATTTTGGCAGCTTTTGAAAGACATAGTCTTATTCACATATTTCATGCCATATATAAAGACATGTACATATGTCCTTATGTCACAGTAATCTAAAAATCTCAAATACATGTTATAAAAAGAATAAACTGTTTCTCACCAGTAACAGACCAGAAAATAATCATGTAAAAAATCAACTCAATGCATTTTGTAATACCTGACTTGCGAGGGGATGTAATACAAAAAAGTGGAGTACAATTTATAAAGAGACTAAAACACAGCATGCCACCAAATAGCATGATCCTAGCAGCTTAGAGCATAGCACGGAGAGCAAGTCAGGAAAAGGATCATCTGTGTAGCTGTGTTTTTAAAAAATCCTGTCTGTGACAGGTGTTGGCAAAGTAATTGTTAGGGTAGCTACAGTGTATACCAGATAAACAGTTAAAACTGTTTGATATAAATCACAGTCTGAAGACTGTGCGCAAATTCAATTTAGGGGAGAAAAAAAAAGCGAGAGGTTTTCTTGTTTAGCAGTCGGAGAGCCATTCTGAGCCACACAAACCCAGTGCCAGACGTGAAGCGAACGATTGGCTGAGCACAGACCATGTGTTCGAGCCGTGCGGGTACGAAAACCCCTCCCAGAGCCAGATCTGCATTGCAGTCAAGGGAAGAACAAGATTTATTTCCTCTGCTCTACTCTCTTGCACAGATACGTACGCAAGCAGGAGATCCACCTCCTTGCCTTCACAAAATGTATCAAATAATTCTTACCGTTTAGTTAGTTGTACAATTACCTCTAATTAGTGTTTTGCAAATCTTAGTAACAAAGAATGAACACCATGATCAAGCATAATTATATATTATTTTTTACAATTTTGATTTCAAGAATAGGAGATATTACCTGCTACATCGTCCATTTTTCTTCTTTCTTCTACATTTCATATTATGCAAATTTCAGAGCAGCTGACTCCTCATGCACTGGCATCTCAAACGTAACATATTAAACTTCATTTTACCTGGAGTTTTCAACTGTAAATCACATTCTTTTTTCCCCCAGCAATACATAAACTCCTTTCTGTTTGATCTGTTTAAAGAACATGTGTTTGCTAACAGAAAAATTTCTAGCATAAACAAAGAATATTGCTTTTAAGAAAAAATTTACCCAAATTTACTGTAGAGCCTTTTCTAAATCACACAGCATAGAATGTTAGGCATAGGATTCTTTATCTGAAGTAAGCTCCTTAAATATGACTGTTGACACTTAAACATGGCACCTTTACACTTTGTCTAGGGCATAATTCTGCTAGTAACAGAATTCCCCCATCCTAAGACAGTAAATGTGAAAATCTTGGGCCCAAAGTTACAGAGCCAGCTGTGTTATAATGGTATCTCAGCAAGCTATTTTTCCTTCACTGCTAGTGGCTTTATTGTTTGGTTCATCCCAGTATCATTGCTAATGCACACTTCTTCCTTTCATTTTTGTCAGAAGGGTTTAAGAAAATAAATTTTTTAAAAAAAATTCAGATACAACATAGACAAAGCAGATTATGGAATAAAATACAGTCTATTAGGTTCAGATTTAATTAGCATACAAAGAAGAGCAGAACAAAAGGGAAAAAGAAGTGTTTAGGAAACTATTCATATTTATAGCAATCCAAAATGCAGGATTATTTTCCATATTACATGTCTGGTAAAAATGTAAAATATTGTAAAAAATAAACATTTTCTATAGAGATTAATTCTTTGTAGAAAGAATTTATCCTGTGACCCTGAATGAAACTGAAATATACAAAGGGAAAGCATTTTAAAAGTATATTTAATTGAGATGCTCAAAATTGTTTGATCCCTCTCATTTTCTGGATCACAACTCTCAAATATAGCTCTTAAAGAACAGAAGTCATGCAAATTGATCTAAGGTCTCTGACATATGGAGTCAAGAGTTTGGTGCTATTTCCAAATACTAAAGATTACTAAACCTGTACTAGGCTTGTAGATAAGTATGTGTGTTTTCTGTTCAAACTAGCTCATAGACTGACATATTACTTCAAACACCCCTTATCAATTATTAAAATTAAAATAGGAGAGTTCACATTGAAGCAGCTGACGTGTCTGCATGCATTGAATAACTTCCACAGGAAAAAAAACCAGACAGAAAGCCTCAAATCACAGCAACTAAGACCTGCAGAGACTGCCAGAGTTCTGGGGCATGAGACATTTGATTGGCACAATCTGTAGTGGAAAGGGCCTTTAGGATTTGTTGTTTCTGGAGTGTGAGTGTATACAAATATATGTATGTATACATATGTGTCTGTATATATGTACACATATATTTCTGTACATATATATAAAGAGTATTATTAACAATTACTGAAATAGAGTAAATACTGTAGCATAATTGTACTAAAAATAATTAGTTTATTAACTTTATGTATTTTTTAATTAATGAAGTAAAAGGTTTCCATGCACTATACACTGCATACAAGAATTGCATAAATGTTACAAGAATTTACACTAATTTATTATCCTGTCTTTTTTTCAGCAAAGCTCAGTAATTTAAATCAAATTCAGAGACGAGAGCAATTGTTTCCAAATGAAGAAGATAGCAGAAGCTGCAGTCTTGTTGTCTTATTGTGCAAGGAAGCTTGCACAATAGTCAAGTGTCTGCAGTAACACTTGCCTATGTTTAAATATACTGTATTTCTATAACCCAGAAAAAAGAACTGAATGTTAAACAAACGTTTGTCCTGAAGCTCATGCAAATGCTTTGCTTTATAGCACTCAGGTCTTCTTATCAAAATTGTAGTCTGCATCCTTCTTAAAGTATGAAACTTAAATATATGCGAATCAACTACATTTGCAAAACTATCATGACAATACTAACATTTAATTAATAATGAGTCCATTTGTTTCTGTAATCCCAGAGGTTTATAGAAAATACATTTATTTCAGTGAACTGGCTCCATTAACATCACTATTCTAGAGACTAGAGTTCAAGAGCAATTTCATATTCACATCTTAAACTCTGTGTGACACTAAAAAACACTTTAGCCAATTTCACTAACAATATTTACCTATGCAAGGATTCACTTCACAAACAAATGCTGTATAAGAATCAAGCAATAAAAACCTCCAACAAACCCATGACAAAAAAAACAATGAAGAGAAACTGACATTTCAGCCACAGAAATATATAAAAGCAAAAAGCCTTTCTCGCTGGTTTTTGTTTGTGTGTTTGTTTGTTTGTTTTTTTAACTAGATACACACTACTGCTTCCTTGGCTTACAAAGAGGAGACTACATGTTTGCAAACACTGCTAGTAAAAAGAAAAGCATGTCAGCCACGTGCATAGATGACCATTACCACATCTGTTAGATAATGTGAAACTTCATCTGATTCTGAAACTACATCAGCCAGAATAGATACAGGTGTTTTAAATGCTACATTTTCACTTACGGAAATGGGTGACCCAAAATGGTAAGCAATATTCTACTAGATAACCTGATAACCAACCTGAAAACACTTGACTAGCAGAAAATTGTTTGTCTGAAATCAAAATTATTTTTTTTTATCTAAGCCTCAAGCTTGTGGATACTTTTCATTTGCCACTGTGAATCTTTGTAAAATGTGCATCTTCTTCATTTACTGGTTTGTCTTTTATGTCAGCGCAGTAAGCACAGTATTATAAAATTATTACATTCTGTACAGTTGACTACATATAGGGGAGGGCGATCATGAACTGAAACTGTAGAATCCAAATGTGATCTGCCTATGGCTGTGCAACCAAATGAAACTCAAAGACGATCAGCCTTCATGAGTAACAGTTAAATGCAAAATGAATGACAAACAAACTAATAGAGGCATGAAATTCTTCAAAATCAGGAAGGGAGCTCCCATGTAAACTACAGGAACCTTTGAAACTAAGAGACGTATTTAGCCAGTACCATTGTCTGTCTCTTGATACTCTCATCCTGTGGGTAATGGGCAAGAGAATAAACAAAATATATGAAGCATTTTATTTTAAATAAAAAATGAAATTGGGTGGTTTACTTGATTGAGAGAAGGAAGACGAAAAATTGTTGGGTTTGGCCTCAGTGCAAAGAATATCTGGAGACTGCTGAGATTTTCAATAGTTTCTGTAAAGGCATCTACCTTCTCACAGAGATGCAGGAACGATCTAAAAACTTGTTTCAACTTCTGCACACAACAGCAGTGAGAACATTTCTAGACCTATTGGGAATTTCTCTACGTATTAGGAAAATTCTCTTTAGTTAACCAAACAGGTTTTTAAACCTTTGCATAAATAATAGATACCAGTCTGAAACTCAGGTTTTTGGGGGTTTGGGCTTTCTCTTTTTTTTTTCCTTCAGAAACTGCAGGGTAAAATAAAGAAATTAAATTAGCAGCTAACACTAAACTTCCAGTGATTTGGTAAAACCACATAAACTGGTTTACTCCTTTACAGCATAAAGGTATTTTTAAAGTAGCTAAGTGCCAACTCCTCCTGCTTAGGTTAGGTCATCATACTAAAAGAGTTACTGATACTGTGAGAGGATAGACATAACCAAGACTAAAGAAACGTTGACTTTAATGGTAGGTTTTTATAAGGCTGCTTCTCCCGACATCATTTTTCAGATAAGGAAAAATTTTTAATGTATGTGCTTAACTGTGCTTTATTCTACACAAAATTCTTGAAGAATACCCTCTTTTGAACTCTGCATGCTAGCTTATGACGGAAAACGCCATTAAAAGGTACAGGCAATGTGTCTGCGTGGGAAAGTTCGTGAAACTTATTGCTTCGATTTGTTTTGCTATTCATCCGGAATACCAGTTCAAAGGGTGAGCGCCGAACAGGCTCTGGAGAGCCAATCTTTAGCTGCGTCCTTGCAGCATCTCCAGAATAAAAACAATATGTGAATAAAAACAACTTCTCCTGGAAGGTCCTGGGCGCCTCAGGCACATTCTGATACTCCTGAGAAGTCCCCCGTAAACACCGCATCTCCTCCTTCCTTCTCTTTCGCACAAAGCACTGCCTCCCTCCTCACCGCCCCCTCCGCACGGAGCCCTCAGGCGCGCGGACACCGCCCTGCAGGGGCCGCACCGCCCGCAGGGCGGGGCCACGTCCGGGAGGCGGGGCCACCCCGCGCGCCAGTCGCGGCTGCGCCGGCGCCGCCACCCCCACAGCGGGCGGGCAGAGGTTCGTGCGCGGGGCCAGCGGCCGGCGTGGGACCGACGGGGGCGAGAAGGCGCTTTCGCTGAACGCTCGGCACGGTGATATTTTATCTTTTCTCGCTTCGCGACCCCTCTCCCCATCTTTCCTCTCCTCACTTTCCCTCGTTCCCGGCCCTTTCCGCCCCCCCGGCGGGGCGCGCGGGCGGGGGAGAGGGGCGGCGGGCCCCGAGAAGAAAAACGTTAATGGCCGGAGCGCGCGCGCGCGCGGCCCGAGCCCGCCTTCCCGCCACGTGACACCCCCCCCCCCCACGCCCTCCTCCCTTTCCCGCTCGGCTCCATATTGGCGCTGCGCGAGGCAAGTCTGGGCACAAAATGGAGGTAACGGGGAGTGGGCCTCGCCGGGCTCGGCCAAGGCGGGGGTCGAAGGGGAGGCCAGGCCAGGCGGCTCGTCGCGCGGAGCCGGAGCAGCTCGATCTCTACCCGAGCCCCCAGGCGCAGGCGGGCGGGAGGGCGCGGAGCGAGTGTGGGGGGCACCTCACGGAGCCCCTCGCGGTTCCCGTGGCCGCCGCCTCCTTGTAGCGTTCCTGGCGCGCTCCAGACCCGCTTTTCCCGGCGACGCGGCGCTTTATTCCGCAATGGCGCGGGCAGGAAAAGGGAGGGAGCGGGAGAGCGGCGCTTCCGCCGCACGGCCCCGCGAGCTGCGGCCGCCATTTTGCAGCCGTCTGGCGCGTGGGCGAGAGCGGCCCGGCCCTCGGCCTGGGGCAGGGCTGTGGGTAGCAGAGTCCTCCGCAGCAGTCCTGGGCACACCGAAACACTTGGGCGCGGATTCAGGCAGGAGTAGGGAGAGGCGAGCCCCACACGTGCCTGTGTCATTGTTCTGCCCTCCCTGTGTTCTTCCCCTCCCCCCACGTAAGTTACCCGAGTAGTGCGCCAGGGACATTTTTTCCACACTCAGTTTCCTCAGAACAGACTTTTAAAGCGTTAAGATCGTTAGGTGCAGTACGCTGCTTCTCGTAGAGGAATGCGACACGTTGCGACACCTCGCTAATATCCCTCACCCCTTTCTAGGGGGAGTTAACACGTGTAGCGAGACTGCTGCCCGGAGAGGTGGGGGAAGGCAAAGTACAGAGTTCTCTTCCCTTTCTCCACTCCCCCAACCACACATGCACAAAAGTCACCACATTCGGTGGCATCCAGCCATGATCTTGATGTGCAGCACGAAGAGGCAGCCCTGTACAAACCTTGGTTCAGGTATCCTGAACTTTATTTAAGCCGACATCAAATGCAGACTGAGACTGAAGCAATCATCCCTGCCGTACCTGGAGGGAAATGGTCATTATCTTCCCCCTTTGCTTTTCTTTCCTCGAAACCTAAGGGTTTTTTCTCAAAGGCTTTTTTCTCAAGTATTTCAGAGTGTGGTGAGAAGAATAGTGCAGATTCTTTTGTGTGCTGTTTATTCCCTTCATTGCAAGAGGAAACCGTATAAAATTAAGATCAGAAAACAAGAGATCACACTAGTGATCTACATCAACTACTGTTCCTACATTAAAAGCAGAGAAGAAACTGGATCCCTTAGCAAAACAGCTAAAAATAACTTTTCCATGTAAGCAATTGTTTTAGCAGCTTCAGGGTTTAACTGGAGGGGTTGATGTATTCAAAGCATTTGAACGTGCTTCTGTAAAGCTTGAAAATCCATCACATAAGATACTAAGCTTTTATCTTGGCAATTTTTTTCCCAGGCAGACATTCCTGTTGGCATTGGGAATAAACTACCAACACACCTAAAGCTGAAAATAATTTTTTTGCCGCTTTAACTTTTAGTTTTACTACAGTACACTAAGTGTGTGCACTTTAGGTCCAACTTTAGCTATTTACAGAAAAGACTGATATATCTCCATAGTATTTTCTGATTGGACAGAAAAACCTCCATCTTGGGAATGTCTGGTTTGCCTCTGTTAGCTCCTTGTCTCCTGTAAGAGATACAGCAGCATTGTAAGTTCCTTTGAGTAGTGAGGCGTCTCCTAATGACTTTTTCTTATTATAAGCTAAGAGATTTGCTCTGAGACTGCTTTCAGTTCTGTAGTGAAGTTGCAGTATGTAAGTGTTCAATGCTAGTTTAACTAGCATTTAGTGATAGCTGTGTTCCAACTGAGCTGGTGGCGTGGCATTAGCAAGGAGACAATACTGTTCTGACCGTCATGGCCTGCAGAGACCATGCCCGGGAGCTTAATGTTGGCCAGCACTGAGCCTCACTGGGGGAAGCAGCAGGTGACAAAATTAGAGAGGGTTTGCATACTTTCCATTACTTACAAAAAGTATTTAAATAGGTTTATCCCTTTCCTCCTAACAATTCCCGAAATTGTATTTTGCCATACAGCCAGTTTATAAAAAGCCTTTGAACTGTTAATGGTCTGTTCCATACATGCTGTGTATGACTTCAAGAACTGAACAGCTCAGTTGAAGCACTTAATAACCTAATACCTCCTAAGTCAAACTGGTGTTTGATTTAAAGGATTTCAAGAGGAGGTTTAATATTGTGTAGAGAGGAATTAAAGGTAATACAAACACTTCGATGTTACTTAATAAAACCTTTAAAATTGTTAAATCGTTAAATCACGATACTCAACATTTCACAATTGAGTTTAATTTAAAGCTGTATTTTAACATGGAATTATATTAAACAATAATTTCCACTATGAACATCAGTACATATTGGTCATTAGTAGAGACCTGTCTGCCTTTCCATATGCAGTATTTGCATGAAGAAAACTTTAAAAAAAACCCCAACCCAAGCAAACAACCCCCACAGAAAAACACCTAATCTTCTAAATACCTGTGATTTTAATACAGCACAAGAGTAGTTTTACTGAAGTATGTTATAAAATGGACAGTATTGCATTTTGGTGACTGTAATAAAGTTGCAGGAGACGTCCAAAGTAGTGATGAATTGTGGTCAGATACCAGTGCACTAATACTAAGGCAAGTAACTTGAAGATCTCAAAAAATTTTAAAGAATAAAGGCTATAGGGAACATTTTTTTGTTTAAATGTGTAGGTATGGGTTCATCCACCCAGGTTAACTTGTAGAAGACGTAATTTTTGTAATGATACGTACATAACTTTATATAGTACAGTAATCAAATAGATAATTTGGAAGCAAAAGTAATGCAAATGTCTAGTGTTACATATTGCTGAGGATCAGATGTTAAGATTCCTGATGTTGCAAGAGACAGTCAGTAAATTCCACTCCTGATAGTGGTAAATGGTTTTCAGTGCAGAAAACATTGTAAGACATCCTTTAGTGTTCCACGATGCTGGATTGCTGATTACGATAGGTTGCCATCAGATAGTTCTTACTAGCACTATTTGCAAAATGTTAAGTGTTTTGGGGTTTAAAATCCAGAGATTTTAGATTTATATATTTATATATATATATTTATATAGATTTATATATTTTTATATATATTTAGAATTTATATAGTGGTTTTGGGTATCAGAGGTGGCATTTGCTTGCCCTGTATCAGTTGTATCCGTGATAGTTATGTAAGACAGTAATAGATACAGGTTTTCTGCAGATTTTAGCATTGTACCTAGGTATTCCAACAGTTGTAAAATGAGCTTTACTAGGAGAGCAGATGTTCCTTCTGCAGCTCTTCATAATCATCAGCAAATAGGCTGAGGATTTTTACCCTTTTAAATACTTAGATTTTTTTTCCTGCTTTTACCCATTTCCTCCTGTAAAGCCACACCTGTGCATTTCAGCCAGAGAAGGCCCTGTGTCACAGGAATTGGGGTAAGTGCTGACTTATCCAACCTGTTTTCTAGGTTTCCTAGATCTAAAAGAAAGGCTGAGTTAGAGTACCCTTCCAAAATGGCTGCTATTAAGGAAGAGAGAGAGGTGGAAGACTACAAGAGGAAAGGAAGACGATCCTCACAGGTGAGAGGATTGTTTTTTTAATTTAAAAAAAGTTTTAAGGGGAAACAAAACTAAAAAACCCCAAGTTACTAATTTCTATCTGATATATTAATAAATGGCTTTTTTTTTCTACTTTCTTCATCCCTGTGTTAGCAGAGTTAACTTTAAATTGCAGTTTATTGCTTACAGTTTTAAGGGGTGGGGTGTTAGCATAACGGGGAAATTTTGCTTTTCTAGTTTTCTGTTAAGACAAAAGCAATTAAATATATGTTCCTGATTAAAGCAAGGTGTAATTATTGAAAAATTCATGCATCCTCGGAGTATCTGCAGGAACTTGAATACTTCATATCTTCAAAGTCCTGTTTTTAGTGGGAATGAAGACAGGTTCCTTTTTTTCTTTTTTTCTTTTTTTTTTTTTAATGAAAAAATGGTTGCCTGATAGTCACTGCAAATGAAAGCGAGCTGTACTAAGTAAAATAACTGTTTTCTTTTGCTTCTAGCAGAAATACCGTAGACTGAATAAGGTGCGTAGTATAGAGAAGATGTTGGGGCTGTTTCTGGGAGGATGGGAGCTAGTTACTTTGGGGCAGGGTGTGGAAATGGGAGGGGGGTGAAGTTCTTGATACCCTTCAGAAGGTAATTTTAAGATCAGCAAAAAGGGTGTTAAATATGTCTATATAGTTTATAACTGAGGAATTTTCTGATTGTTTATTTCGATTTGCTTGCTTTCTAACATCGTTTTTTCAGGATGCCTGAATAGCTAGTTGAAACCAACTTTTTTCTGGAATGATATACTACTGCAATGTGGGAGGGCCTCTCCACTTGGGTTAAGAAAAACCTTGTTAGAGTTGCATGTGTCTGGTAGTGTGTGTGTAAAGTCCTTCTGGAAGGAATGTTGAAACTCTCACTGATTTGGACTTTGGATAGAGTGTAACTGGGGTTGCTCAGCTGCATACTAAAGAAGCTCTTGTAGTTCACAAAAGTAGCTTGCCCTGGAATGATTTTAAAACCTATAGAGTTTGTAGAGAAACTGTTTCACAGAGAAAGGTGCTGAGGCCACAGTTGCCTGTCAGCTTTCCCGTTTCAGAAGACAGTCTAGGATTGTACTGCCTGGGGGACAGGATGGTCTCACGTTTAGCCACAGCTGCCTGTAGGTGTGGTGCCAGGCATTTTGTGGGCGCTTGGTTCACAGAGGTATGATGCATGGGAGGGCTCCACCTGAAACCTGTGCCTCTAGAGAGAAATACTGCAGCTCCAAAAGGCTGATTATTCAAAACCCCTGCCATGGGAAATTTCAGTTGATAGCAGCCTCGGGATAGAGGCAGTATGTATCTGCAGCAGCATTGTCAAAAGGTGTCCGGATTTCTGCGAAGATCAGGATTTTTTGCAGGAATCCTAGGGGATTCTAGCTGCCATCTTCCCCTCTGATGAGAGGTACAGTTGGGTTGTGCCGAGCGTTTGGGGGTTTAGGTAGGACCTAGGAACCAGCGTTTCGATGTTGCTGGCGGGAGGAGGTGAGCGGAGGGGACCGCGCAGTCCCCTCAGCGCCGGCCTGTCCCTGCCCTCCTGCCGGGCCGGCGGGCCCCGCCCATGGCGCCACTGCGGCGCTGGGATCTGACGGCGTGGCCCCGCCCCCGGCGCCATATTGACGGCGGAGGAGACGCGGCCGCTCACAAAATGGAGGCGGTCGGGGCTGCGCAGAGCCTTGGCTTTAGGGAGGAAGGCAGTAGTCGAGGCAGGAAAGAAAGTTTCCCGCCTCATCAGAGCCTGTTAATGTGCTTGGAAGCCCCTTAAACAGTTCCAGGGGAGAAACAGCGTCTTGCCGGCTAAATGCAGGCTGGGCGTTCTTACAGCTTAAACTCTCCGCCCCCAACTAGAGGAGAGCTGCAAAATGGCGAGCTGGCCTGCGGTGTCAGCTGAGTAGGAGGCCGCCTGCTGATTTCATTGGAGCAGTGTGGTAGTTAAACTAAGGAGGAAGGGAGAGAGGTGTTGCACAGCATTTGCTGCTCAGGAGAGACTGCTGCTATGAGTAACCTCCAGCAGAACAACCGAGAAAACAGCGCTTTGTCATATAGAACAGCACTGAAAACCCCAGTGAGAACAAACTGCCTGGAAAAAAACTAATTTCCTAAGAAAATACTGCTTTTTATTTTTGTGTAGAGTTCCTATAACATAGGTGTGTCCTGAGGATAATTTCTCTCTAATGAAAGAGAGAAGCTATAACAGCAGGTGTTCTTGCTCCTGTATGAGAACAGCAGTTCATGTGCACATAATAACAATAAGCTGAGAAGGACTTCACTTTTCCTTTCAGGAGTGACCGGAAAAGTTGTGTGGTCATTCTTTTAAGGTAAAAGCAGTCTGAGTTGTTAGCTGAAAACCATCATAGCCTTGAGGGATATTAGAGAACTGTAAAAAGTTTGTATAGTTTTTCCTTATATAGGCTTTTTGTTTTGGAGGAGTCTGAACTCTGCAGTTTCACAAAACAAATTTCCTTTAATATACGTAGGAGACTTTGAAACACTCAGTGTTCCCAGCTTTAACATGACCCAGGTAAAAATACAATTGTCTGTAGATTTAAAAAAAACAGCAACAGAAAACAATGCTTGACCTAAAGCACTTTCTGTATGCAGTGGGTGTGTTACCCTATAAAATTTTCAGTTTACATGTAGTTAGAAGGGAGATTTTATTTAGTATACTTTTGTAGTCCAGACCACTTAGAAGACTGTAGAAAAGAAGCTTAACTTTGTAGTCTAGGATTGTTGACTGTTAATCATTTATATAATGTTCCTGCAGTAACAAGGCCATAAATAGAAAACTATAACTGAGAATGCTCATGCTGTTTCTCACGAAGTTTAGCAGGTATGAAAGCAGGGATTTGCTTCTCAATCAGTTTTTCATTATCATAGGTGTTGTTTCCTGTAGTACAACCTGAACATTATAAACCAACAATTTCCTAAAGTACTGTGTAAATCAAAATCTCACTCAAAGGGATGCTTTCCTGGCTATTCCTAGCACCTTATCAGAGCTTAAAGCACCTCAGGTTTGAAGCAAGATGTCTACCAATAGAAGTCTGTGGCTGGTTTTATGTAGTTCACCTCTCACAATAATGCTGCATCTAGTCTGGTTCAGCGCACTGCAGCAGAAACAGTGAAGCCTGTTGCGCATTTGTGCTGCAGAACTGAAGTCATACATAGTATAGCTGGCCAGTACCTTGTGGAGTGTTTTCACATGCACAGAAGTTCATGATTGCAAAACAAGGTTTTAATTTGGTTGCCTTTTGGTAAGACTTCCCTTACAGTGGAAGAAGGTTTTAAAATAATATTTCATAAACTCCTGTCAAAGGTATGGGGAAATTCCCTGCCTGCTAAAAAAAATGCAGCACTGAAAGCAGAAACACAATTGTACTTGTAAGCCCACTTTAATCATTCTATGAAAACTGGGCTCTAAAACTTCATTTTAAAATGTGACTGCTCATATATAGGCAATGTTGTCAGAAGCTTCAATTAAACTCATTTCTGCATTCTTAAATTTTTTATAGTTCTTTGTGATTCATGAAGTGTTAGAACTTTATCCAGCAGTGCTTCATCTGCAACTCAAAGATAGGCATAGAATGAATGCACTTCTGGGGGGTGGTGAGCAACCAAGTTATTTAGTATATTGAAATTCTTTTACTGTTTGCATTTGAACATTCTTAAGATTGTTAGTTAGTTAGTGTTTTAATTAAAATCACACCTCAATTGTTTACTATGCTGCTGTCTTATACCCATTAGAAGTCATTGTTTTTATGTAAATGTATTCCACCTATTTGTAGGTATGTTGTGCACAGATAATTTTTAGTAATTCTGTGAAATTTTAATTCTGTGATTTGTATTCAAAATATGTTTTTGATTTTTGATTTTGTAGGGCCATGAGCCGAAGGAGCCAGAGCAGTTGCGAAAGCTGTTCATTGGAGGTCTGAGCTTTGAAACAACAGATGATAGCTTGAGAGAGCACTTTGAAAAATGGGGCACACTCACGGACTGTGTGGTAAAGTGTCTAATAATAGTTGGTGGTTTTGAAAGGGTATGGGTACTTAATCTAGGACAGAGATGCAGATACCTCCTATATTGCAGGTGATGAGAGACCCCCAGACAAAACGTTCCAGAGGCTTCGGCTTTGTGACTTACTCTTGTGTGGAGGAGGTGGATGCTGCCATGAGTGCTCGACCACATAAGGTTGATGGACGTGTGGTTGAACCAAAGAGAGCAGTTTCAAGGGAGGTGAGTTAGTGTTTCAGTTAACCTTCTTTCCTAATGTTTACCTAATGATGTGAAGCACTGAATGTCATTTTATGCATTTCAGGATTCTGTAAAGCCTGGGGCACATCTCACAGTAAAGAAAATATTTGTTGGTGGAATTAAAGAAGATACAGAAGAATATAATTTAAGGGAGTACTTTGAAAAATATGGCAAGATTGAAACCATAGAAGTCATGGAAGACAGGCAGAGTGGAAAGAAAAGAGGCTTCGCTTTTGTAACTTTTGATGATCATGATACAGTTGATAAAATTGTTGGTATGTAACTCTTTATTGAGTACTACTCTTATGAGATAAGTGTTAATGTAAGACTTCAGAACAGCAACATGTGGAATCAGGTGTTTGCATAGTCAACTGCTTTACTGTTGTAGGAGATGGGGTCAGTGTCATTTGCCTTTTAAAAGTTGTGCTCATGCCTTACAGTAGCTGTCTCTGAGAGTTTGACAGCATGTTACTGTGATGCGATTTTCTAACTTTGCTATTTCACAATTTTCTGTAGTTCAGAAATATCATACTATAAATGGACATAACTGTGAAGTGAAAAAAGCACTCTCAAAACAAGAGATGCAGACTGCTAGCTCTCAGAGAGGTGAGTTGTAGTTGTGCATAGTTATTTTATGTAACGGGCTTTCAATTAATGTAATTCAAGTGAAATATTTTGTAGGTCGTGGGGGTGGCTCTGGCAACTTCATGGGCCGTGGAAACTTTGGAGGTGGTGGAGGGAACTTTGGCCGAGGAGGAAACTTTGGTGGGAGAGGTAAATGACTGGAATATTTATATAGAATGTGATTTTTGGTGTAGTTTGTTGTTGTTTTTTTTTTTTATTATTTCCTGTGTCAGTTGGCTTAAACATTTAACGTGTCTATTCAGGAAAACATTCTCATCTGTTTTGTGTTCTAGGAGGCTATGGGGGTGGTGGTGGCGGTGGTGGGAGCAGAGGAAGCTTTGGGGGTGGTGACGGATACAATGGATTTGGTGATGGTAAGTGTATTGTTCACTTTCTTTTTCCCCACACTGTTAGAACGAGCTGTAAGTCTTGCATTCACCTTCAAACCAAAATCTGCTTTGGTGATAATGTCATAATAGTGATAATGGAAGTTAAATGTCTACATTGTAGAGCTGTGAAGAATTAGTGGTTTTTTTGTTTTCTCCACAAAATGATGGATGGATGGAAAAAAATACTCCTTTGTATTTACCCTTTAAATAATCTCATATTATGAGGTCATGAGACAGCTGTTAAAGATTATTGAGAACTAAATGAAGATTCTGCTGTCAGTTAAAAGACTAAAACTGAACAAAGCAATGGCCAGCTATCATACCAGAAATGTTTTCAATCAGCTGTAAGAGTTTTCATGGCTCAGTAGTATCTTTTTCATGATGAAGTTTGGATGAGTATCCAGAATGCATCTGAAATGTGTACATTACCAAAAAGCCAAAAGGGACAATTATCGATAGTCAGAAAGGGACAAGGGAAGTAGTATGTGATTACTTGGGTCCTGACTTTATTAACATGGGGGTTTTTTCAGTTAAATAGCTTAGATAAAGTTGGAACCACAATGAGTACAATAAAGGAAAAATCCTGTGGGACATTTTTATTGGGCATTTGTGTTGGTTTGGGGTTTTTTGTTCAATGGACCTTTCCTTGCCAGTATTTGGCTTTGGTGTGTTTAGTTTGACTTTTTTATTCAAAGGTGGCAACTATGGAGGTGGTCCTGGCTATGGCAGCAGAGGAGGTTATGGTGGTGGTGGAGGACCAGGATATGGAAACCCAGGTGGTGGATATGGAGGTGGTGGAGGAGGATATGATGGCTACAATGAAGGAGGAAATTTTGGTGGTGGTAAGATGCCAACTTTATTTAGACATCCATATTTTTTAGTCAGGTCTCATTTTACAGTGCCTGAAATATGATGCTGGAATATGTATAAAATGGGTTGTACAAGTAGGGTTTAACACAGAATGCCATGTTGCATAAGGAGAGTTCTTTTCAGTGTGGATCAGCTTTGACACGCTATAACATTATGTTGCCTGGGATGTATTTTTCAAAAGGTTTCGGCTGTAGTTGTGTGCAGGTAGAGTATTAAAGATTTTGACCATTTTAAATACACTGTTTTCCTCAGATACCAGTTCACATCATGTAGATCACAATTTCCTTTCCAAGGACTGTGAATATAAGTTTTTATAAGCTTTTTTTATTGTTTGCCCCAAATTTGGGAAGTCAGGCTGCAAAAGCTGCTGCATACTTTATTATACTTTCTGATGTACATTTGCAGCATGCCTGTTACACTGCTCTCACTTTTTGGAGCAAATATTTAGTATGTAATTTACATTATTGTCATACATGCAGTATGTTGGGCAGTGGAAGAATGATGGTGAAACTCATGTACTTTTCTTACTTTAAGGGCCTTAAATTGTGTTAACATCAAATTGCCTACTCAAATCAATAAACTTTCCAGTGCTAAGGGTTTTCTGTTATTCGTACATTTTGCATAAAGGTAGCATGGAAAATGCTTAAACTTCATTTTAAATAGTTTTAAAATATTACTTTCACATTGGATACCATAATTTGCAAGCTTTGTGCCCTAAGAGTTGATCAAACATGACTTTATAAATTTGTGTTTGTTTCAGGTAATTATGGTGGAAGTGGAAACTACAATGATTTTGGCAATTACAGTGGACAACAGCAGTCTAACTATGGTCCCATGAAAGGTGGTGGTAGCTTTGGTGGCAGAAGTTCAGGCAGTCCCTATGGTGGTAAGCACGATTTTGTATAGAGAATGTTTCTTGAGTTAAAATCCCTTGTTATTCTTGTATTTCAATATACATCCTATTTTTGTAGGTGGTTATGGATCTGGAAGTGGAAGTGGGGGCTATGGTGGTAGAAGATTCTAAAAATGCTACCAGAAAAAGGGTAGGTGTAATGTATATTTATAATGATGATTAATAATGTGCAACTGTTCACTGAGAGTAATAATTTTCTTATCCTGTATTCAACAGGCTACAGTTCTTAGCAGGAGAGAGAGCGAGGAGTTGTCAGGAAAGCTGCAGGTTACTTTGAGACAGTCGTCCCAAATGAATTAGAGGAACTGTAAAATCTGCCACAGAAGGAACGATGATCCATAGTCAGAAAAGTTACTGCAGCTTAAACAGGAAACCCTTCTTGATCAGGACTGTCATAGCCACAGTTTGCAAAAAGTGCAGCTATTGATTAATGCAATGTAGTGTCGATTAGATGTACATTCCTGAGGTCTTTCTCTGTTGTAGCTTTGTCTTTCTTTTTTCTTTTTATTTTCCCATTACATCAGGTATATTGCCCTGTAAATTGTGGTAGTGGTACCAGGAATAAACAAATCAATGATTTTTTAACTTTTCAATATTTGTGTAGTTCAGTTTTTCCACATTTAGTACAGAGAACTATAACAGAAATAAAATGTAGTTTAGGGTGTTTCCTTGTTAGTTAATAGAGAAGATTAATGCATTTCTCAATTACTATTTTGTATTAATTTAAAGTTAACAATAGAAACACCTATTGATTTGCAGTCTTAAGGGTCTAGTCTCAGTGTATATACGTAACTGTCATTGACATGACTTACATAGGCATACAGAGGGAAAACATCTGTATGTTGCATTATAGTTTGTTTAGATGTATAACTAGGATTGAGTTACTCAAATTAGTGTTTGTGAATCATAGAACTAAGCTTTACCTTAATGAAAATTTAAAATTACTTTTTGGTTTGTGCATATTTTTTTAATTTGTAGTTCTGTATTAGTACTAGCGCTTCAAGAAAATAAGGCATGATAAATATTTTAACAAGACCAATTTAGACACATGAAAGCTGTCTCCCGTCTCATTTGAGATGCATAAGGGATAACTGAAGTTGTTTAAGTCTTGGGTTAAGAGAAAAAGAAACTTGCTTTTTACCTTTATATTTATTGTAATTCCCGAGAAGTTAAGGTGGGGGGAATCAAGTGCCTGTTTCCTTGAGATATACAATGAATCTGTTTCAATAAAACTATACTTTGGGGGAGGGTGGCTTGGAATTTTCATCCCCTTCCTTTGTCCCCATTTCCTTTTCCCTCACACCAGACTGCACTGTTTCAATTAAATGAGGCGTCATAGTGAGAGTAATAGGTATGTTCCTCAATAATTTAATGGCTATATACTTTCTTGCATGCACCCTAGGCAATTTTCTGGACACATTCTTCTGACTGGGAGCCAAGGGTAGCGCAGGTGTAATCACTGACAGTCCCAGGTAATGCGTTCCAAAAGCCCATTCCCCGTGGGCTCTGAAGTAGTATAGTTTGTAAGCTGTTTCCCTTGCAGATGTCTGTGCTCAGATAAGAGCTTGAAAATAAAACACCATCTAGTTGTATTTTTCCGACGAGAAACACTTCCCACATTGTAGAATGTACAGTCTCAAGTTCCCACAGGCAGAGGGATAGTGTGCTGCAACTGGATTTGGTGCACTGGAGTAGCAAATGTTACCAGCGCATATGGCTAGAAATGGTACTCCATTCTCACTTCTGACCTCCAAATTAAGGCACTGCAGTCTGTCCTGTCCTCATCTGATGTGAATTCTCTTGACTATTGCCAGGCCAGTGCTTGCTGTCAATTCAGACTAAGAAGAGTAGGGACCCAGTCAATAAAAGAAATACTCAGACACTTGACAATATGTATTGGAATTACTCACACCTGTTTCACTTCTGGGTCAATGTGCAGTATAAGGTAAATGCAATTCCAGTATAGGAATGAATCTGCAAAGATGTATGAAATGGCTCAAGGCATAATCAGTCATATTAATAATGAATTATAATTTTTAAGAAGTGGTAGAAAAATGAGTGTGTTGTTTGAAAAAAAATTAAACATATGTTATTTAAACACTGTTATCGGAGTGTATTTAGACTGCAGTACACTAAAACAAGGAACCAGTGTCAAGATGGTAGCCTCCAAAATGGATTTCAAAGTCTGCTGCTTATTTTCTGTGGAGTTTTAAAAGATCTCAAAAGTTAAAGCAAGAATTGGTGGTTTAGTGAACGCTTCTGTTGTACATATTCATTTGGGCTTGGGGTGGGGGGAGGCTGTACTTCAATAAAGGCATTTTTTAAACAACCCATTTGGAGTTTGAAAACATGGGAAACTAAACCACAACTCACTAGGGAGTGAGACACCAAACTACCGACTTGCTTTGTATGTTACTATGCTCTAGAAGATGTGTAGACTTGCACCTGGGGTCTGCAACTGATTGCAGGAACAACTGGAGGATGGGGTTGATGTCCCTTCTGACAATTGATCTGGTATTTCTAAATTTTTTTAGAATGTATTGACAGTGTTCTTTTTAACAGGGCCTCTTGTAGCTGTACTGTGACAACAATGTTAACTTTGAAAAATAGTGTCATAATAAACTTTATGAACAAGATCTGTATGCAACCTTTTAAGAGATGGATGTAAGTGACCGCTTTGTAGGTGGGTGGGGTAGCTTAGCTGTTGTTTGTGATGTGGAAAAGTGTAAGCCCTGAGGACAGTGATTCACCAGCTTTTCAGAACCTAGGATGTACTTCTTTGATCCATACATTGCTAAGGAGACTCGTAAGACAGGACTTCAGCAGCCTATTGAGTATGGAGAAGTCAGCCTAATAAAAGAATGACAAGGCAGCAGGAGCAACAGCTTCAACTTCCAGAAAAGTGAAGGCATAAGATACTGTGCTGATAGTGAGCAGCTTTCCCAAGGCTAGTTAAATCTGCTTATCACAGCTGAAATATCGAAGAAAGTCTAGCAAGAGTTCTTCACCTTTTGGAACCTCCTTGAGTGATAGCTACTTGAGTTGACTCAAAATCAATAGGTCTAGCATTTAGACCTGAAAGGAAGGGCAATGAGCATAGGTAAGGTTTGCCTTTAAAATTTTTCATGAATTATAAAGAGTAGTGGGAGGTTTTTAAACAAGGTAAGAGTAATTTCTTTAATTTTCAGGTTGAATGAGAAGCTGCTGCTTGACAAAATGGGGAATGTCTTGCACATCCTCTTCAGTTGAAGGTTTCTGACTGGGTAAGATTTGTAGTGTATAGTAAAACATCTGTTTAACCCTTCTTTCCTTCTAGGCTTTCCTTTGCCAGCCTTTTAATATCAAGGAAAGCCATAAGTAGTAAGGAGCAAGTATTCCAGTATATGTCATCTGGTTCCTATCCAAGAATCTTCTGTTCCTGGCAGATACAAAATTGCTGTGTGTTCCAGATCAACAAGACAAATTGTAAATGTTTTGAAATAGGCACTCTGGTTACTGTAGAGGGGTGTGCTGGGCTCGGGGGTGGGGGGAAATTGTTCTGTGCCATGTAATGGAAAGAGCCCCCAGAAGCCCAGAAAGGCAGCAACGCTGAAGCAGTTCTTCAGTTCTCAGCAGTGTGTGACCTGCTGCTGCATTCATTCTGCACCCTTCAAGAGCTGGGACTTCCCTCCTAGTGAGTGGAGCTTGGCTTACCAGGTGGGGTTGTACGTACCTGTACAAATCAAAGAGCTGCCTTTTAGATTTTGTGTGCTTTCGGGCAGGGTAGTTAAGTGGAGGCCAGTACTGTCACATGATACCCTGAATCCCCAACAGCTTTTGTACAGGTGAAAACTCATGGAATCGTATTTTATGCACATTGGTTCTTAGCTCTTGGAACATGTATTATTTCCTTTTCTGCATCTTTGATCATTACAGGTCCCTTCATGTAGCAGTCTAGCATCCTTTTAAACTTCCTGATATGTTTCTGAGCCTGTGCATCATTTTTATGAAGTCAATTTCTATTTTAGTGTTGGCTATACTGCAGTTTTTCTGACAATAGTCAAATGGAATCTGCATTTCAGTTTATCAGAGGCTGAGGCATATTCACAAAGTGATTCAAGTATTTAAACTTTCTGTCTGCCATCTGTAAACTTCCAGAAAGCAGTTCATGATTTAGTAATGTAAAATTAAAAGTTAATTGGGAAGTAATTTACAGAGATTTTCACAAAATCAGGAGCTACTTAATGGAAATCTCCCAATGACTATATTTTTTTAAAAAACATTGACAAAAGTTTTTGCTTAGCCAAGGTGGAGCCAAAATCTGAAACTGCAGCAGTACAGTTACATACACATAGTGTATTATGCCAGTCAGCTTGTTGCAGAGGTGACAAGCTTGCTTGCTTACACCTGGAAGTTGAAAACCTGTGATTTTCCTCTGCTAGGCAGAGCTTCCCCCAGGCATTTGTGTAGCAACAGGTAACAAGGAACAGCATTAGTGTTTCACGATTACTCAGGTGAGGGCAAATGCTGTTGTGCTTGCAAGTACCTTAAGATTGTTTTAACAAAAGTAATTTTTAACAAAAACTTTCTAGTTTGCATTCTACTACTAGCCTATGTATACAGCAGAATTCTACCTTTCCTTAACGTTAGAGGATTCCACATTGCTGCAGACTGATTTTGTGCCCTGGACAGGTCTTTTTGCACCACATGAAGAACTAAATATTCACTGTTAGAACTATTTTCACACTTTGATTCATAACACTTATTAGACTAATTGGCTTAGGTTCAATTATTCGTACCCTAATTTGTTCAGAAATAACTTTGTCAAAGATAAACACATTCTTGAAGGGACTACTTGGTCAAGAGTACCTTTGTCTAGCAGTCACTTTGAAGAGTGGAGAACATTATTTTAAGGCCACCTTTTTTCTTTACTGGCTGCTGTTAAAAATAGCTAAAGAGGGAGATCTAAAGATGCCAAGTTAATGAAGCACTGGTCCCTAAGCCGCAGTTGTACAGAAGTTTATTTAAAAACAAAGATGGTACTTCCAGGCAGTAAGGAGGGTTTCCCCAAAAGGAGGCCAGATTGATGCAGATGTGATAAGTATGTTATTACTTAACATGGAAATTGAACACAGCATCTTAACTTTTATATCCGTTAAATATTTAAAGCTCCTAGTCTTTCAAGCATTGATTGTGTGATGTACTGATGTGCTGTCTTTGGTTCCTGTGTTTAAGACATTAACATGTTTTCATATGCTGTCTGCACTGGGGTGGAATGTTCTCTTAAAAATTAGTCTGTGGTCTCTGACAAGTGCCTGTATCTTAAATTGTGTGGAGCATGTAGGATCTTGAGTATCACTGAAATTCAGATATCTGATGGATGATTCTTTTTCTGCTGTGGGTGCTACAGGTTGCCATCTCTGTCTATTAGCTTTTTCCTGAACTAAAGTAATCCAAGTATCTCCAAGTAGAAGAAAAATGGCCTTCATGTAGAAGATAATATCGCAAGACTGGAAACAGAATAAAATGGTATAATAACTGGCAAAGACTTCAAGAGCAATGGTGCTAGTGTGCTGGAATCTCAGAACTTGTGGTTAAACAAGTTAAAATAGCATAGAAATTAAAAATTTCAGTATAGTCCATAATGGATTGAAATTTGTTTAAAATATTTCAATTTTGTATCAGAATAAAGTGTATATTGTCAAATGACTTACAATCTGAAATGCGTTGCCATCACCTTTTTTTAGTGCTGTGATGAACACAAAGCGGTCTTGAATTATTGCAACACATTTTCTTACAGGATCATCTTTGCAACTTGGGGACTGCAAGTCAAAAAACCTTGGTTCAGCCCATCTTTTCAGCTTTACTTTTAACAGTTTTAAAACTGGATGTTTTGATCAAGAAATAAATGGTCTCCATGTGAAAAATTGTCAGCATATAAGGTCAGCATTGTGATGCTTTAGACTTGTCAGTGTCTCCAGCCACTCTCAGGTTTGGGAATATACTCTGTACCTCAGTAATAATAATAAAGGTTATAATTTGCACTATGAAGTTTTTACATACATGAGTGATGTGGAATTTTTTTCATTAATGTTGGATCTTTCAATGCGAGTACAGCATTCACTGTGTTCATGATGTGAGTACTGGTTTAGACGGAATGCAAGTTGTCACAGTCTGAGTTCCTTTAGCCTGATTCTTTGCCTGGTGAAATTCAAACAAGGTGTCTGCGTTAACTGCAGGTTTTTTGTTGTTGCACTTTTTGTCTTGGTAATGTTATCCTTGTATTATATTTTAGACATGGGTACAAATGCAACAGCCCCTCTGAAGGTTGTAAGGTTGCTGTTTGGCTTTGGTTCTCACATTAGTGAACAAATTAAGGAACAAATTGAAGTACAGGGCAAGAGTCTGTTTTATAGCCACTTTGTAATTAAAATATTTATATTGCAGTTAGAGAAAACATTTTCTCTGTAAGTCAGACATTTGATAGCCTAATTAGTGGCAGGGGGAACCCAGGAGTTCTTTAGGTTCTCTCTGCTTTGCCATCAGACCTGCCTGTGTATTAGAGCTATTGTGTATCAGTGTTGAAAGACTGTCCAGGCCAAGGCTCAGTGTGCTTTCTCCTTAATGCCTATGCTCTAAAACAGCCATCCTCAAATATGGATTAGTCTTCTTGCTTTAAATGGCAGCAGTGTCTGGTATTCCTCTAGTGCTCACCCAGGTTTGGCAACTGTTAGAGGTGCTTTTCTTCCTGAGCAGTGCTGGTGGCAAAGTCAAGAGGCACATTTAAATAACAGCAGAAGGAAAAGTATCACTCACTGCTGCAGTAGCTTTGATTTTTAGCTGGTACCTGGCTGCCCTATCTAGAGCAAATAAATCTGCTTTGTCCATAAAATCGAGCCTCCCAAGTTATCAAGCATTGTTACTGACCATTTGCTCCAAGCAGAGGAGTGTTCCTGCGTTCAGAGCACATAAGGACTGGGCAGGGGGATGGCCTGGCATACAGTTAACAAGGAAGGTCAGTATAACCAAGGTAAGCAGCCTCGAGGTGTAAACTGGGTCACCTAGATTTGCATTTCTTAATGTCTTCTGCAAAACTGCATATCTTAGTACTTGCTGTAACAGGCATGGCCCCTATCACTGCAGGGATGCTGCAAATCTGAGATGAATTTTTTTCATGACTTCACTGTATCTACTGTGTGTCAAATACAGACATTTTATGGGGCAGAGCCTCACTTGAAAGTTTGCAGCAAGGAACACAGTATGAGAACTTCTATGAAACTTTTTATGTTACTTTTCTCTTGAGGTAGGTAGGGCTGGAACATCTGATAGTCCTAGGTTTAAGTACTAAAAACTTTCTTCTGGTACTAGCACTTGGCAGAACACATGCCTTTCTGGACATAGTTAACAGGATCATGGTTCCTGGTGTTACACTGCCCTGAAGCAAACCCATCCCTGTGGGGAAGCTGTTACTGCTCTGCTTTTCCTACTCCTGCTCTACTCAGCCAAGACTGCACTGCAGAGGGATAGTGTGTGTATGTGTGTGTGTTTGCACCAGGTACTGGGGAGACCTCTGCTATTCAGAATCAGTAAATGAGTTGACAGGAAGATGAATGACAAGGTGACAAAGGTTGTGGGGTAATAAAAATAAAAGCTGACTATGAAGTTACACTGAGTGATGCTACTGTGACCAGCCCGACAATAAAAGGGCATCTGAAATTCTGTGCATCCAGTGAAAAACAAAACTACATAATTGTTGGCTACAAACTAGTACTGCTGTTGAGGTGAGAGGGCTTGTAGTCACTGAGGAGTTGCATGAAAGCAGCGAACAGCATAGAAGAGTTGGAAAACAGAAGCCCTTCCACAGCATCCTGTGGCACAATAATACTTGTCAGGACTATGGCTTTCCGTACTTCCTGATTGCATGGGGGGTTGAGGACACTCAGAAGGTTCAAAAAAAAAAAAAAGATATAGTACAGAATTGGGATAATCTAAAATTGTTCCTTTAGTTTTCATGTGCAGTCATGTGATGCTTTCTGATGGATATGCAAATCCAGCACAGTTAAAAAGTCTGGGAAATAAAAATCTCAAGACTAAACTCACCAGCAACTGTATCATTTTACTTAGCATTACTCTAACTTTGTGAATAATGAGCTAATGGAAGGCTGGATTCCCAATCTGATGTCTCTCTTTAAACTCTCCTACAGTAGTATTAAACAATTTTTGTGGATCCTACTCTACCCCTTCTCAGCATCTCCACGTCCTTCTTTTTAACAGATGTGCCATGAGGTCCTGCAAAACAACTTGGGTTTTACGATTACTTAAATGAAGTCATGCATAATAATACTCCTAAAATGATATACAGCATAAGTAGCAGGAAAAAACTTGCTTGAGATTAAGCATGCCTTTTAGAAGTTTTGTAAGAAGATATGGTTTTTAATGTTCACAATGTGTCTTACAAATCATGCATTTTTTGTACTGAAAAAATCCACAATGATTATGTGCAGTGAGTTCCTTCCAAGAGTAAACAAAACAATGCTATTTGTTTGCCCAATTTTTATTATTTTATAAATCATAATTTAAACTCCACAACACTTTTCAATTCATTGAGCATAGATTCCAAACAGTGCAGTTGGCTGGCAGCTAGTATGCTGTTTCCCTTAAGCACCAAAGTAACAGCAGGGACAAGCTATGCTTGTTGATTGGAGACACAAGAGTGTATTTCTAGAAGAATTACTCTAAAATGTAAAGAAATTTTAGTTGTAAAAAGGCATAATGCTGACAATGTCTTAACTGATTTTAAATGCCTTTGGAGGGAATATCTCACAAATTTAAGTAGTGTTCAAAGAACAAAACAAAAATGTAAACTTAGCAGAGACTTGAAACTTTGTGCTACATGATCTTTCCAAATGACAGTTTAAATTACGCTGAATGAAGCATTAGTAATGCTGACAAGGCTGTGCAATTGCTTATTGTGCATATCTGTTACATGAAGGCTTAGCCTTGGAAAACTAGTGAGGATTTCTCTTCTTTAGGGAAATAAACATGCATGAAGTAGAGTTTAAAAAGTTTAATGAACTGATAAAGCAAAATCAAACACTGTGTCAACTTTTATACTAAATTGAAATAATATATTAAATATAAAGCAAGTATAAATGTGTAAGAAAAATGGGAAACATACTATTGCATATTTATAAAAAAGTATCAGAAGCCAACTTGTTTGTCTTGCAAGAAATTATATTTAGAAGGCTAAAATCATTTATATATATATCAAATCTATGAATATAACAATAGATAGGAACAGTATATAAATATGGCATCTTTAAATATTTACATATATATGGAAACTAGTCAAAGTGGTGCTATAAGAAGGAAATGTCTGTTATAAAAGTGAGATTACAAATTTTGCATACATCCATCTGCATTACACTATTAATTTTCCACTTGCATCTTCCATAAACTAATTAACAACTTTAAAATTATCATTGCATAGACTTGAAAAATATTACCTAATTCTGCATTCCACCTCACAGTAAAAACTATCAGGATAATGATACAAAAATAGTAAAGAACAGTAGCCAGCTGTACTGCTCTTCAAAGTTTAGTCCCTGACTTCTTGCTCTTAGGAACAAGAAAGACATTACCATCTGTAGTTTGCTGCAGTGAATATTCACTAGGAGAGTAAGGCTTTCCGTCCTCATCACGTAGCATGCTGAAGACCTCGAGGTATAAGGTGGTTAGTTGCTTTTTTATTTGGCGGAGGCTCCTGTCATGCTCTCCTTTTTCCTTAAGCAATTTCTCTTTCTCATCTTTTAGGTGAGTCAAGTCTTGCGTCAGTTCCACTATATTTTCCAGTTTTCTTTTACGGCAATTTTGAGCAGCCACTTTGTTCTTGCCTCTCCTCCGTATATCTCGAATAAGTGTGAGCTGGGCTTCATTGAACTGCTCCTTAGACATCATTTCATTGAAGTCCTCAACAGGGAGATTGATAATTTTTTCAACAGGAAAAGGGATCTGCAGAGCTTTTGCTCTTTGCTCATCTCTTGTGAGATGAGCTTCAAGGCGGCTTGAAGGTTTATCTTTTGTGAACGGAGCTTCGGGGTAGCCAGGAGCA
The DNA here is from genome assembly GCF_003945725.1 of Corapipo altera. Classification (NCBI taxonomy): domain Eukaryota; kingdom Metazoa; phylum Chordata; class Aves; order Passeriformes; family Pipridae; genus Corapipo; species Corapipo altera. The sequence goes on along the minus strand of NW_020884877.1, from coordinate 11,818,888 downwards.
GCAGGGGGCTCTTTCTTTGGTGTCTTTGTACACGGCAAACTTGGTGTTTGAGTGTTTGGCCCCATGGATGAAAATGCTTGATCCTGGAATTGCATAGAGTGCACACTAGCATTGCTCTGCAGCACACTTCCAGGAGCACTATCCATGTCTTCCATTTCAGAATCACTACAACCCAAAGTCTTATCTCCATAGGCAGATGATTCCACAGAGTGTTCAGGCGATGCTATACTAGAACTTGCATTCAGTGAAATACCAGAGTCAGAGTCATTACATTCTGGTCCGGTCCCTGAGAGGTTGCCATTAAAAGCTTTACACAGTGAGAAGTAAGAAAGATCAATAGGTTCACTCAGAACCTCTGCAAGGGATTGACTGATAGTGTTTGTTGTTGCTGCGTTACCGTTCGCCTTCGTATCGATAAAGGTGCTGTAGAAATCCTCACAGAAATCAGAGTTTGAAGAGGATGTGTCATTTAAAGAGTTTACACTCAGCTGGCTGGTGTCTTCTGGTGGCAAAATGCTGGAAAAGGGGCCCTCAATGCTATCCAGGAAATCAGGACCACAGTTAACATCCTTTTTCATCACACGTAATGAGCTGCAGTAATGACAGCTGTTGTGCGTCTCTGCTGGCTTGGTTGCAGGGTTGGTGATTGTGCTCACCTCAGCCAGGTTATCATTTTCAATGTTAAGACACTAGATGGGAAATGCAAGGAAGAAGTTGAGAAACACATCTCCAATTGCTAAACTCGTTTTCTATAACCTCCAAACATTAATATTTTAGCAATCAGCACGCACATAAAAGGGGTATTACAGCACTGCTGTAATCCAGATGACTACAGCACACTTGTACTATGGATAGGCAATCCAGGAAGATGACAGATATCAAAACAAGAGCACAAAGCAACTTGTTCTGGACAAAGCCGTTTAGATAAAGAGAGCAGAACATCTCAAACTCAGAGCAAGTTGCTGAAGAGACCCATTGCAATGCTTTAGGGAAGATACATGGAGACCTCCTGTTCTGGTAATTGCTAGTGTGGATCCTGGAGCTGCCAGGTCTGAACTTCTCACAAGCACCACTGCTAGGAATGGCACGAGTACAGTAAATGTGAAATTCCTGAATGAGACTTAATGAGCATTACTAGCAAGCAATTACTTTTAGGACTCTTAGTTTCATGTTATGTTTCCTCAAAACCAAGATTCTTTTAGGATTTACTGAATGAAGCAGCTGTTCAGCACAGAGAAATGTAATTCTTGGTGAACTAACAGTACTTAACACGAAACCTGGCAAACAACTTGCCTCACATACTTTTAGTTAAGCTGGCTAACACCAGCGTGAGCATCAGACTGTTGCACTGATGGGCTTTCACTGGCTACAAGATCAACGTTCTTTCCAATGGGGTGGAATTTTCTTAACTGAAGCTGAAAGAAGCAGGCCTGCTGTCCCCAAGGAATGAGACAATTACCAAAATGATTCTGTTTCTCTTAATAACAGGACCCACATACTGATTATTGAACCAGAGGTTGTTCAAGGCTTAAGCTAAGGTTTTCAATGTGAGAGCTTTGTCTTTTTAAGCCTACCACAGTAATAAGGTTAGGAAACTAGAAAAAAATTTGAAAAATATAAAAAGACACAGGAAAAAGGCAGAGTGGCAGAAAAAACACAATTCCTACAAATTTTCACTTTATTTTTTTGAAATATGATTTGGATTTATGGGCATTCCACCTAGCAATCATCTCTTGTATTGATAGCATAAAGTAGAGCAGCATAGTGCTGGAGCATGGTGACATTCTACAGTAACATATTTGAAAATAAATTTATTCTCATTTATAGTCAAACCTAAAGAAAATATAAATAAAAATATAAGGATAGGATTAAAAAACCCCTACATATCCTCTGTATTAGCAAAGTGACTTTTTTGTTCCTTTGGAATATCGAATTTTGTACATTATATAAGTAGTTCTTACTGAACACATATAGGCAGCATTTATATAAACATACCTGACTCTTCTATGTACCTAAATACATGTTCTATTATCAGCTTTAAAAAACCTCTTCCTTAGATGAAAATTGAATGCAATAAATGATTCACACAATCAGACACTGCAAAAAAAAAATGTACAGTGCTTGTGAAAACAATTCCTGTTGTAGATCCATAATTGAGAAGTGTCCATTTTTAAGCAGCTGAAATTTTGACGATGTAATAACGCTGCAATAAGTTGCATATAGAGGCAAACAGTGACTTGCTAAACATGAGGAAGTTCTGTTTGATAAGTTAGAGTGTGCTTTATTAAGGCCCATCCATAAACAACTCATTTCCTTCTTTCTACAGGTTTTTCAAGATATTATTTTTGAAAAAGTTAAAGCTCATATTGAGTTACAGGCACCCTATAGGTGTAGAATCCAACACAAGAGTCATAGTCACCATCTGTTCAGACACTATTGTACTGCCTTCTCCAAAATACCACAGTCTTCCAAAATACCATGCTTCATTTTTCAGGTTTTTATGACACTAACCTGTAACTCTGGAAGGGACAATAATTCTTCCCAGACTTGCTCTATGTTCTGCATATTCTCTGCATCAGTGGGTGGAACTAGATCAGGTGATTCAGGTGACTGAGTCTGATCAGAGGAAAGGAAGGCTGTGTTGCTATCAATCTGAGCAGGAACCAATGACTGAAATGCAGCTGAAGAAACCTGAAATAAAATAAAATAAAATAAAATAAAAAGCCAAACAAAACAACAATAACAAAAAACCCCACCACACAAAAACTCCACTCAAAAAAACTAGATTTGCATTTCCAAAGCAAAAATCTAGCTTTTAGAGTTTTACCGTTTCTGCAGAACAGACAGGTATTTCCTAAGAAAAGCATTTCTGTAAACAATAGATAATATCAAAATATTCCCATGAAAGGTGTTTTCATATTAAGGAAAGAAATGGGGAGGGGGAAAAATCTAGAACCTGGCTGGTAAAGGGTCTATACTTACACAAATAGTCTGGGTCAGCAGATGGAAATAAATCAACTTGAAGGCACTAATCCAGAGAGCTGTGCTGAGCTCACTGTCAGAAACCAAGCAGCCCACGACCACTGTGTGCAGAACTTGGTGTGGCTGCACCAGCTGACCTGACACACCGAGCCCTGGCTGCAGGACTCGGAAGCGAGAGGAACACAGGAGTACCAACCACTCCACTCCCTCCAAACACAGCACTAGTTCAAGCCTACCACACTGCTTTATTCCAGCTGGAGCCAGCTTGAGGAGAAAACTCCAATCAGAGCACAAATTAGTATTACGCTGAAGACGAATCTCAGAAGAGATATGAGAATGACCCCGTAGACGACCACCCATGAAACTGCTGTATTGATCATTTTTACCTCATTCTCATCTATAAATGGGAATGCTTCTGCCAAGAGCTGCATGCAGTCATCAAAGGACAAGGCCTCTGCTTCTGGTTTTGAAGGCTCTGTGGTCTAAATAGGAAAGTTATGAAAAAAGGTCACTGCATCTTTGAATAACTGAAGAATCTTCCATTACAGTAACACATGCAAATTAATTTTAGGCAGCCACTAGCATTATGCCTTTCTGTGAATGGAAAAAGGGTTAAACACGCTCACAAACACATATTGGAGTTTACCTGTGAAAAAACAACTGGTGGCTCAGTATTTTCTGACTGAATGCACTGAGCTGGCTGCACAGGAACAAATTCACCTGTCTCTTCGTCTAATTCCAGCTGAGCCAGCAAGGCTTTCTCCTGCTCTTTTTGCAGCTGTTCTTGTCTCTCCTTTTCAAGTTTCTTCTGTTTTTCGAGCTCATACTCCTTCTGTCGTTGACTAAAATCAAAAACTTCACGTCTTGCCCCAAGGTCTATATCTTGCCTCCAAAGGATGTCAATCAAGTTCATGTCCTGTAACAGAAATGCTTTTTTTAAGCAAGTGTCCTCCCCATCAGAACTGGTTTAGAACAATAGCAAAGCTTCTAACCTCTGTCTCAAATGGGTGGACTCATGTAACTGAGTCCTATTCTCTTAATCCTACAAAATTATTGAAATAAAATATGGCTCTATATGACCTTCCTGAAGTGTGTGAACTGATGGTTTGGTTTCTGTGGCCCACACACAGGCTCATGGAAACCAAGAATTTATTATATTTGGTAAGGTATTACAGGAACTCGCTAGAGGATAAATATATTATTCTTTTTTAACTTATAGAAAACATGAAGCTATAGAATGAATTGTGTCACATTAAGAAAGTCATTTTAGGGGAAAGAAGAGAAATTGAAAAGTTTGACCATGTAAATTTTTTTTCACGTGATCTTGTAAAACTGTAAAAGCTGACTAAAAACATGATGGCAGCTTTCTGAAGTAACTAAAATAGCCATACTGCAAAATGTATTTTAAAATATTTATGTTCCATCCTGGTATTAACCTTAAAGATCAGCAGAACAGAGCTTCAGAGTTGGAGGATAACGTGGTTTCAAAGACACCAAGTGATGTAACATCACTGTAGCATTAAACACAATTATTAAGACTATTATTGAAAAATTATAATTTAAATCTTAGATGTTCTAGATGTGGTTGGTTTGGAGTAGCTGAATATAAACAGTGCTCAAAGGGGTTCAAATACAGTTAATCAGTTGCCCTCTGGTTCATCACAGAGTCCATCATTATCAGACAGCTAACAATGACCTAAATTTCTTGGAAATCAGCTACCCCTTGCACCTGTAGTGTTTCAGAAGACAAATTCAGTTGCTATTTATGAAAAAGCAATAGGTTAATACTACTTGCTTTAGCTACAATTACTTTTAATTTATTGCATCAGGGGGTTTTTTGGAGGCTGAGGGACAAGAGGGTTAGTGGATTGTTTTGGTTTTTTACTGTTCAAATATTCAATATATTTAAAGTCGAGACTATTTTCTTTATAACACTCAAAACTTATCAATATGTATGTCTTTTGATACAGAATTTTAATACTTGGTAGCCACATTTCTCAGATGGTAAGTGCCAAGCATTTATCTGGTGCCTGGAAGTTTGGATTTTACGTCATGTTTCATTATGCTGAAAATTACCCTTTGGGGCAGCACATAAAAATAACGTTCACTGTTGGGCATCCTCACCAGACTAACACACTACAAATAATACACCAAACAGTGCATTTCATTTAAACAGAACCTTTCTGATTCACTTAGCAGCTCCACACCCAAGATACAATTTTTTGCCATCATATCAAATTAAAACATTCCCTTATCTCTAAAGGTTATTTTCAAATAAAGAAGCAAAATAACCTGAATGTCAATTCATGCTGCCATTCAAAACAATCACTTATATACAACAGTTATGGCAAAAAGCTTTAGGGAAAGTCCACATTTGAACAAACCAATTCAGTTCTCTCATTTCTTTATTAAAAATTCTGTACCATTAGCACTCATATCTACCTATGGCAGGAATGACTTATACTAATAACTAAAAAAATCACTTTTTAATAAAATTGGGTAGTTACATAAAATGTATGGGTGTAACACAATGCAGGCACTCCCAAATCTAAAAAAAAAAAAAATTAATATACCTTACTGGGAGAGACCAAACTCAGCTTTAATGGCCAGCAATGAAGAAGCTGAAATAATTACAGTGGCTGCCCAAGACAATGTTTGGTCTTTCCAGATTGGCAGAGTAAAATGAACTAATTAAGTTCTGCAGTAATTGGAGATATTGCAATATGGTACAGCTTCATTAAGGGCCAGTAGTTTACCAGCTGCTCACTGTCTCCTGCAGCAGCAGATCCAAAACTGTTGCCTCGTCTCTGAGCATTTGCAATATGTTCTGGATAAAACTGCAGGATCTGGATTTTAGGGCTCACTTCTGAATTATTCATTTACAAAGCAACATTAAAAATGTGAATCAAAAGATGTGTGTATATATGGACAAAGCTGTGAATTAAGAGAGCTGTTTTCCTCCATAAGTTGTAACAGACTGCAGCACAACAATATCAGAATTGCTGCTCAGTTTCAGTTTAAATCATGTAAAACAAAAGTGAACAGAAAAAAAAGAGCTACAGAAGGCAAAACACATTTTCATTAAGAAGAAAATTCACGTAGCCTTAGTGCAAAAACTTATGGCACAGCTATTACTTCTGTCAGCCATTCTACTGGCAATATTCATTATCAAAGTTAAGTAGCTTTGGGTGCTGCCTCAGTTGTGGGATGAGATCTCTCCAAAGACACCAGCTGACCAAAGAAATTGCTGTGGCTGCACAGCACTGCCTCTGTGTGTGCATAGCAGTCAATTCAGCAAGCAGGATTCTTTTTTGAATGAATCTGTTTCCATACTTATCAGGACTGCCAGGATCTTGAGCTGTTGTTTGACAACTGTGACAGCATTGATTGGTTCCTGTCACTATTTTTCAAGGGACCATATTTAGGCCAATGTCTTATCTCTGGCAAAAGGCTGAGCTTTGCCAAACAGTGATGTGCTCTACCCTGGAAAGTGATGCTTCTTGGGAGCATCTTTATTTATTCTGTTTAGTTGTTGTATTTGTGGCACTAAAAACCAAAAGCATGGGTTGTTTTGTTGTCTGTTGCTGCGGTTTTTTTATTATCACCATGTAATTGGAAAGGAGCCCTCCTATTTTCAATTTGAAAAGTTCTACATAAATGCAGCAATATTAGCCTTAACTTTGAATAACAATTCAAGTAATTACATCTCAGCCTTAAATAGGTTACATGGAGGAAGTGTTCTTCTGGTCAGTATGCTGTTACATAGTATCAAACAGCACACTGATTTAAATATTAACCTGCCATTTAACACTTATCTATAATTTCAGCCAATGCTTTTAGTGATACTGCCCTTTTTAAGAAAAAAAATACTCTAGGCATTAGTCCAAAGCCTCAGGTCAAAGTTAACGGAGTCAACATTGACCAGTGATTCATTAAGGAGTGAGTCACAACCACCAGCATAAAGTAATGGCAAAGAACTCTTAAAAAAACTTTCAGTCTAAAGCAAACATTTTGCAATACTGTTCCTTCAGCCTCCCCTCAACCTTCCTCTTTAAATTATTTCTCTGCATTGTTGAACAGCATCACTCACACACACACAAGTATCCACATAGGCAGGTACTCTAAGTTTATCACTGAAGCATTTCTCCCCTTCTACAGGGAAAGCATCCCAAAATTAACTGTGTATTTGATGTCTGGAGTGTTTAAACTAAAGCTATTAAAAGGTGTTTTTCTTCTTGCCTGTGCAAGAGCTACCTGCTGATTTTTAGTTGCCTCAACATGATGTGCTGTTTTCAGAAAGACGCATTTGAAGGGACAAGTGAGCACAGATTGGCATCTAAACTGGAACACGTGCACAGAGAGTCCTGTGAAAGACTCATCTGACCCAGGGCTTGTTGCTGCCCTTCAGAGCCATGCTAACCACTTCCCTTAATATCACACATTTACTGCAAAGGCACCGGCCTCATGTGACAGACTCCACAAGCGCCCACTTGTTCTTTCCTCCGTTGTGCAACTCCGTGAATTGCATCAGAGGAAACGATGGCTTTGGCAGAGCCAAGAGGCCGCAGGACGAGCCAGGCCTCCCCTGGAGGAGGAAGGGCCTGCACCCAGGAGGGATTGCAGCCACAAAGGGCCAGCACCCAGGAGGGA
>NW_020884877.1:11796228-11811246 GCF_003945725.1 Corapipo altera | reverse complement strand
GCACCCAGGAGGGATTGCAGCCACAAAGGGCCAGCACCCAGGAGGGATTGCAGCCAAAATGCTTCCCTCTCGCCTCTAGAGCTGAACACCAACACCTACGCTGAGGGGAAATACATTACAGTATTCAAGATGGGTATTACTGTTGTCCAACATTTTTAACTTCTGGGAGAATAACATGGGTTTAATATTTTCCCCAGGCAGACAGTAATTTAATTTTGGTTATATTTTCTTCATAACTTTGTAGGCAGAAAAAGAACTTTTCAACAGACGACATCCTTTGCTTTCCCATGATCCATGTAAGCAGGAGTTGCCTTGTACTGATGGTTTGATTTTTCTGTTCATTAGTGATATGCTCTTCCAATCACACTGATAGCTTAGTTTGGACATATAAAGGCACTTTTAATAAGATAAACATAAATGTTAAACAATTCACATTAAGCCACCATCTGGCCCCCAATGGAAATTTTCATGTTTGGGATTTACATATCAGCATTTGCCATCTGGGCAAAGTCTGTTATACATTTTATGAGAAAATCTCTGACTACATTGTAAAGTTTGACAATTAACTCTTATTGCTCCTAAGCAAACATTTGCAGAAGGGTAAACAAAGGAAAGCGACCCTGTTTTCATGTTACTTTCATAGACTGACTTTTGTGCTTTAAACAAAATGTTAATCTTTTGTTTTATTCCTGTATTATTGTTTTATTCTCATTTATCTGACTGGTTTTGGTGTTGTATGGAATATAATCCATTTACAGGTAGCACTGGTAGAATGGAAACGATCCAGCAGCCCAAGTGTCAGCAGAGAAACAATCTGTTATCTCAGACAGCACCTTCAACCCATTACTAGCTATCCCCTTGATACAGAGTACATTGTGGGGTTTGTGCACTCACTTCTTAAAGTCCTGCCTTTTGCAACATAAACTGGGATAACACTAGCAGAACAAATCCACTAGACAAGGATTTATTTTCCTCTCCCATGATGTGTTAGCATCTAACCCCAAAGAGACAGATGATTTCACATGCCAGTATGAGTCAGTGAAAGAGGAACAGAAACGATGGCTATTGCATCCAGCAAGGAGCTCAGACCAGCATCCCATGAGGAGCAGGAAAGCACTCCTATACCTTTCTCACAGAAACAGACATGGCAAAGTATCCTTCAAATCTTATTTCTTTTCCAGAAAGCAAATGAATGAACGAAAAGCACCTTACATTTTTGCTTTATTAAAAAAAAAAAAAGGTGTAGGAAATGAGGATCAAGGACCTGAGATACTCCAAGGCAAGAATGAAAAGGAGGCCATAAAGTAATAAAGCAAGTGTAAGAGGAGCTGGACACATCTCACCACTTAAGAAAAGCGCAGTGGAAGCAACAGCTGAATGTCTTCCTCTCATTATTCGCTGCAGGAACCGATCTTGTTCAAGTAGTTTTTAAGAATTATTTACAAATCATGTAATGTTTTCAGATTATCTCTGTCATCATAACTAGTGGTTCGTTTTCTAAATCTTTTTCAAGGTAAGTTACTTAATTACAGCTTATAATTACAGAAAAAAATCCTGGACACATAAGTCTCATGCTTGAGAGAAAGCATAGAAAGCAGATGAAGTTAGCCCAACATCAAAACTTTTTAAAAACAATTGTGAAGAATGGAGAAAAGGGAATGGCAGAAGTTATCTGCACTAAAAGGCAGAGGGTTACCATAGCAAATTTAGATGCCTGAATTTAGGGTTTGGTAGCGTGACAGAACAGACAGCTGTCAAACAAAGCCATGTGACAGCAACCTGTGATTTGTGAATACACAAGGTCAAATCCCCGACTGCCCTGCGGAGCTGTCTGCTTCACCACGTCCTTCACCAAGACCTTCCAGGCAATCAAGGAGCAAACACAGTGCTTTTGAGTTTAATGGGGTGTCTTTTTTCTGTCTTTCATACCTGTGCCACTTACTAATGGTGTGACCAGACTTACACTAAACCAGTATGTTTTAACACTACACCAGCCTGCTTCTGCTCATTGATGCCCATTTGCCCTTCCTGGCCCTAAAGTCTTTGAATGCCTGCATCAGGAAACACTTTTTAAGCCCTGGCAGGCTAACTTACCTAAGAAAGGACTCTTTTAAGAGTTGAAAAGCCCTAGCTTTAAAGAACTGATGTTGCAAGAGAATTTCCACTTCATGTCTACATAAATAAGACTGTTAAAATATGCTGTCCATGCTGACCATGTGTCTTTGGACATTCTGCTGCCTCAAGAGAGACAGATAAGATCAGTTCCTGAAATGTTAAGTGTGTGTAGGCCAATTTCTATTTTCTCCTAACATACATCTCGTATTTCAGACTGTACCTCCCACTGTATTCCAGCATGCTCTCCTAATAAATGCCAAATTGTCAGGATCTACTCTTATAAATTAGATTAGTGGAATAATTCCCTGGCTGGATTGTCCAGCATTCTTAAGAAAGCTTCACTACAAGCCTTGTCTGGGCAATACTCTGACAAAAATGGGGAGAGGCTCTGCCTGGCTGGAAGTACAATTCTGGATACTACTCACCCACTCTCCCAACCCTCACACCAGAAACATCTCCTCTGAGTGGTGGATGACTTATGTATTTCACCTGAAGCAGCACCTTCCAGGAATGGTATCAACAAAGGTCTGTAAAGCTCTCAACACGATGGTTTTCTTACATACACCCTATGGCAAGCAAACTTTCCAAACTGCCAGGGAAAGAATATACCTTGTATATTTCTCCAATAATAGTGAAAAGACAAGTTTAAGCCTGAAGAACATAAAATGAACAAGAATGTAACTGCAATAAAAAATAGCTGTTGTAGGGTGTTTATGGTCATTAATGTACTAACTTTATTTCAATTGCAAAAACTGCAAAATCCTAATGCTAACAGTAAGCGAGACCATAGCAGGTAGAGAAAAACATCTTCATCAGAAAGACAGCAAAGAAAAGAAAAAGGAAAGACATAAAGCAGTTTACTTTTTCACTTTGGCAAGTTTTCTGTTTTTCTGCAAAATCAATCAATCCCTACTTCCCTGCTACTCCTTAAAACATGGACTGTGTGCAAGAGCCTCACAGTACTCCCTTCCAGCCTGGGGCACAGCAGCAGGAGAGACATTCTCCTCTCTGGCTCATTAATCTCTGGAGTCAGAAATACATATATATATCCTTTTCCCACCACATCTGGTCTGCCTTGAGGTGACCATTTATGGTACAACCGATCAGGGGATTCTTGCTCAGTGCTGCAGATCTTTTTGCAGAAGACAGAACATGAAACAATCTCAGATATTCCAGAAGTATCTGTGCTTTCTAAATTGTTTAATCAATACATAGTGTAGATGGTAGCTTTAAAATAATAATACAGTTTAATACAGAGGGGCTGAATGGGCCCAGGACTCAACATATTTAAAAAAAAAAATAAAAAAAAAAATCACACACACACCCCAAAAAACCCCAACCAACCAACCAACCAATCAAAAAGATGGTCTCATCTGCACGGCTTACAGAAAGCAAACTCTTAATTCTGACACCGGCACTTATTTTCTTTGTCCAATACCCGATTTTTCCAAAGTTATCCTCTAGTATTGAGGATCAGATCTATCACACATTGTATTTGCTCCAAATTCCCCTGCTTTAGCTGAAAGGAGAAGACAGGGTAAGGTCTAACATGGTGAGCTGCTGACAGTGAATTTTTCTTGAATAAACTGAACTATGCCCATATTTTCAAGTGCTACCCTGACTGCTAAGAACAAGCCAAAAATGGCCAAGGGTGTCATGTCACATCTTCAAACTTCGTCCTAAATCTCTTGACATCCCGGAGTGCCTTCTGGAACATCAGTATCCAAAGCAATGAATCGTACATGTTTGCAGAACTTTGCCGTTTCACTTAGATGGGTTCTGTTCTTCTCTTTCCAGTCTTAATTATATTGTGTTAATTCAATTTTCACTTTTCCACAGTGTATTTGGGTTGTAGTGTTATGGTACCTTCTACTCAAAGTCTGATTCTCTGTTTCAGCTTAACAGAGCTATTTACTCTTTATCTTGCATCAGCAGCATTACAAAATTATTAAGTCAATAAGCACACAAGGTTAATATATATTCAAGTTACAATCTATTACACAAGTTGCACAATGAAATTAGGAGGCTGGCAAAAATACAGGATTGTTTTCTATGAGAGGGTTAGTCTGTCTATTTGTTTTTACATGCTTGATACATCAACAAAATACTGCTGTGTTGCCTCAGCAAGTAAAGTGGCTAATTCTGTTGCGGTTGACTTTCTAGCTGTTGTCTAATCTCTGTGTGCTGCACCACATAACTCCATTTCGAAAGGTATTCAAAGAGCAGCCATCTCAGATAGATCAGCTTTTCCTGAAATGAGGTAGACTTCTTAATGGCTTTATCTGTGCTTGATTTTCTTCCTCCCAAGTTAAAACTGCATCATAATACAATGGGCATTTATTGAATTTCGTCATTTATAAAATAAAAAATCCCTACATCTAAACAAGCAATGTAAGTAAAATACTGATCTTTTAACGGTAGGAATACAAAAGCCTTTGTGTTTCAATTTATTTTCTATACTGAACCTACAGTACTTGGAAAACAGTTACCTGTTAAATGAGTATCTTCAAGCTATCCTGCAGTAGTCAGCCAGGTATGTCCTCTGTGTGGACATTGCTACAGGATACTCATTAGTTTATCCACAAGAGGACTTGTTTATAATAATGGCTCAGTCATCTGGGAAACATGATCCAGTCAAATTACAGCACATTCGTATGTCCAATGAAACAAATCAGGAAGCAAGAAAAGATGAATATAGGAACAGAGGAAAGAACCGAACAAAACTGCAAATGACATTTATTAGGTTGTATTAATCTTGGGTTATAACCTATTATAGCCACTATTTTGATTTCACACTTTTTAGAAAAGCATGTTTCAAACCGAACATGAAAACCGTGTATTTGTTTGAGGGTAAAAATATTCTCCAGGATTATTCAGAATCTTTCTTGTACCATACATTTTCACCACACTGGGATATTACTGTAAAGCCCCCATTTCTAGCTGGCATTTTGCTGATGGCTGGGCAAGTTACAGGGATGGGCACCAGATGGGTCATTACAGCCTGGACGTGGAAACTGCTGTGCTCTAGTACTACAAGAAGCACGTTTCCACAAGTTCCACCTCACTGATCTCACAAGCAACTTACTTTGTTTTTGTTGTTTGTGGACAAACTACAGCAGTAAGCAACTAGAGTGTCTGGGTGGGTTAGAAAGCAATGAGGTTCACCACATGTCCTGCCAGCACACATCTACCAGCCCTCCTTCAGAAGCACAGACATCTACCTGGTAAGGCTGCACCAAGGAAATTCCACACAAATCAGCCTAGAGCACAATCTTAAGCCTAAAAGCTTAAGAATACGATAATATTGCAGGGAATAGCGTTTGCTCCAGATATGGGCAGATCTGTGATGTGCCCACATCTGGCAGAGTACGTAGATACTCAGTTCCCACTGCAGTCTGTGGGGCACAGCTGTTAAAACACCTTTGTGAGTCAGTCTTGCAATTAATGTGCTCTTTTCACATACATAATTCATATAGATAATGCTGGGAATTCAGTGTCAGTGCATAGTTCTGACTAAATAAGCAGGGTGAATTTTTTTGAGTGTTCAACTTCTAATACAATTAAAAAGATTATTTAGTTTCTAAAAGGGGAGAAAAAAACTGACCCAGAAATAAGGCCAAAATTACATTGCTGTTCAACTGGTCAACACCGGGCAGTACAGGACTATAACAGATTGGAGAAAGGGAGACCTAGGGGCACTTTTTCACTGTAGTGACAGTATCTTTCCAAACAAGTAATCTATGGTTAAATGGTTTATTTGACAACATGAACAGCCTTCATTAGTGACATATTACAAAAAAGCTTCAGTCAATAATAATACCATTCATCTGTGCACTGACGACCAAAAACACTCTCCCTAAATTGACACGAAACATCACAGAAATCGTTATTTAATTTGCATGAAAGGACTTTGTATAGCTTTTCCCCCTTCCTCTAGCCACACCATTATGTATGTGAGAGTTGTCTTTCCATAGAATGAGGCAAGGGTAGATTTTACTCATTGTCTTAAGCACTTGTAATTCACACATTTCTCAGCAAAAAGCAAGCCTCTAAAAGTGATCAGCCCCCACAAAGGTTTCAGGAAGCTCTTCCGTGTGAAGGTCCTGTAAAATTAAACAACTAAATCAGAAGGTTCAAGAAAGGCCAACGTGTCAGGCATCCACATGTAAGTTATCACTTCTGTACATAATGACAGCTTTTACATAAAAAAGATAAGCCCACTGAGGAACTGAACAACAACTGGGTACAAAACTAAAGCTCTGTCTGTGTTTAAAAGAGCATTTAAAAGCCCTCACTTTTAAATTTATAAATTCTGAAAGTAAAGGGATCTAATTCATCTTCCAAGGCATAAATCAGAGTAGATAAAAGGTTTTATATTTCTTACCAAAGTAATTGTCAATATTCTCAAAAGAACAACAAAACTGCAAAACTCAACTAACAGTAATTGTGTCCTTCCATCTAAATCAAAAGCCTTCACTGCCCACCATTTCCCTTGGGGTTTCTTCCGTGTCTGTCCCCTTGGAGTATACAGGACACTCATAGCCCACACCTCCAGTTATCACAAGGATGTCTCTCTCAGCCTTCTGATTAAGAAATCAAGGCAGAGGCCATTCCCTGACATGTGTCCCCTCATACACTTTACCAGCACCTATGACAGCCAAAACACAACTATTTGCCACAAATAAAAAGCATGTCAATATACCTTTTTCATCCACAAGCAGTAAACATACTGCAGGCTTCATAGTATTAAATACGAGGGGGAGGAAGGCATCCAGTTTGCAAGTATATTACAGTACACTATATTTAGAAGATCGTTTCTAAAATCAGCATTTATGCTGATTTTTCTAGTAGAAGACATTACAGAATATTTTATTGCTTTCCAGATATAATTAGAATCAATTTGTTGAGCAAAAATGTTAAGATCACTTGTAAACTAAGAAAAATATGGAATGCAAAGGAAATGTCAGCTTTGGATCTTAACACAGTTTTCTGTTGACCAAAACACTTTTCTTCCTTGTGCCTCAGTAAATACTTAGGAAAAAATGAGACTATAGCAAATTATCAGTAAAAAAATTGCAAGATTCTAAGGTTTCTCTATAACACAGTTAATTCAGACATGGAAAGACAGATCCTGGTAGGGTAAATCACTGCCCATTGACTCAGCTATGAACTGTTAATTGTTATTACTCGTTGCATTTTATAAGACCTTGTTCATCATCTCTGTCACATAGATCCACATTTTACCAAAAACTCCCATCCCAAGTTTCATTTTGTGTTTAAAATAATTCTATGGTTCTGACCTTAGTAACAGTTTTTCAGAATAATTTAAAGCACTCAACTGTTTCATTATTTAAGTGGCTTCCATTCTTCATTTTGCCAACAAAAAGAAACTTTGAGAGATGTCTAGACATGTGCACACTGTTTATCAGCTGAGCAAGGATTCCCAAGAGTGGTTGGTTCAGACTAGATTCCTGAAGTGGCAGATGATAAAGGATCACAAATCAAGCCATAAAACATTCCATGGCACTACAACATTTCACTGAGTCACAACTTACACTAATTGAAGAATAATAATAATAATATTCTAGTTCAAATACTAAAACCAAAATAGAAAGCACAGTATCAGAAGTCACTGTGCTGTAATTCTCTGTTACAACCTACACATCTTATGAGACACATAAATATCATGTGCATTTCCATAGCCAAAGAATTCAATTTAAATAATTTGGAAGACCAGCTGTTAGAAGTCACGGTTTAGTTTCAAACATAAAGTTCTGTTTTTCATATTATGTATTTCACTAGCATTATTTTTTTTACTGACTTCCATTTTCATCCTTAGGTATCTTAAATCCTATTTGCTTCAAAAGTCTACTCAGATTTTTTTGATTTATTTTACAAATATCAGCAGGACAATCTTCCAGAAACTCCTCAGCTGACACAGATCTGCTGAAGACTCATCTACAGTAGAAAAAAGTAAACCAAGTGTGAATATAATTCAGTATTATAAAACAGAAAACATGTCCATGCATCTCATGTCAAATAATTCATAGCAGATTGCATCAAGGTCTATAGTACATTTGTTTCAAGGGCACCTAATGACTGTATTATCTGCACTGGTGCAGACTTATCAGTGACTACTTCTGTCATGGTGGTGAAGACAAGCATTAGTGTAACAAGCTGGGGTGGAATACTCGTACTGACACGTCTTGTGTGACCTCTGCCGCTACAGTCTCCCTGTTCTCCTTCTGGCCATGAAGCATCTGAAAAGCTCACCCATCTGAGCTGAGCTGCACCAACCTTCAGAGCCACCCACTCATCCCTGCCACCCTCTCCTGCCCATTGTTCTGCTACCCAGATGATTGTGTCATCTGGTCACATAACTGCACGCAATCTAACTGGAAATACCCTGATTTATAACAAAATTCAGTCTTCTTACCCAACAGCACATAACCCAAACAAACAGTTCCTAAGGGTAGAAAGAAGAAAGGATCAAGTGTCCACACCCAGATGCCCAGCTGCAGAGCAGACAGAAAAACTGGCCATCTTACATGGGAGCAGAACTGCATTGACCACGTGCTGCCTGGGAATTCTGAATGGGGGTCTTCCAACAGCCCAAGCAGTACAGGAATTGCTCCACTCCAATTACAGCAATAGGTAGGAAGATATTAATTTTACCACAAGGGTACAAACAAACAAAACCCCCCAGGATCTTTCTATCATAGCTCTTTACAACTAAATGGTGGTCATGACCTGACCAGGAAGCAAATCAAAGTCACAGCAGCTTTTCACATAACTCAGCTGTTGAAAAGTCACTGCTTCAACATTTTGTAGGTATTAATTTCAAACACAGCAAATAGACACACCCTTAATCATAAAACAAACCTGCTCTTAAAGGCACGCTATCAAACAAGCTCCTTCTGAGTCAATTTCCCAAGTACGCAAACTTTGTTTTCCAAGCTGTCTCCAGAAGTGGAATTTTTGTTATACTTACAAGAGACAGCATATAAAATCAATACAGCAAACAGCAATAAAACTTTGAAACTGCAAGAGAGAGGTGGGGACAAGGAGGGAAAAGTTGATGTCTTTACATTTCATAGCAAAGCAGAAGATACTTCCTTAAAAGGTTTTAAAGAGATGGTTTCAAACTGGTCTTACATAACTTGTTGCTGCAACATCAGTCTTAAAGGAACTTTATTTTCCTTTCTCTTCTCTTTTTTAATAAAATTGCTCATAATAATACTGCAGAAGTGAGACTAAAAGTCTTAAGACTGCAAGACAAGTACAAGGTTGGGTGGTGTCAACTCCCTCAGTACTGCAGTAGCATTAACAACAAAGGTACACTTCTTGAAATGGTTTAGTTAATCTGTCAATTAATAGTCATTTACAGTACCTTAAAAATACCTTTGCTAAATATAAACACTATTTTATATTCCTTCTTCCCAGTATTAAAACTGCAACTAATCAGGCCAAATCAGAAATATGAACTGACATAAAGAAAAACTTCAAGTGGATCTGTAGTGTATAAATTGCACTCACGTATTATTTCTCAGCTATACCCATCCTACTGGAGCTTTGCCAATGAATACTTGTGCTAGGGTTTAGTAATATACTACTGAGCAGGAGTTATACTCTGCTGATAAAATAATGCTAACTTGAGTAATTAGCACTCTTATTATCTTCTAATAGCTTGCTAAGATCTCTGTGAACAACATATCAAAACACTTATTCTAGAGTGCATATTAACACAAAAATTAAAAGGCAAACACAAAGCCCATGTATCAACACATAACATTCAAAAATCAATGTGTCAGTTAAAGAAAGCAGAGCAAATACTTCACCAAGAATTCAAAATGGCAAAAGACAGATAACAGAAGATCCTTCACAGGATGAAGACAAATGCTCTTCTCGAAAGTAATAATTAAACACTTTTAAATTAAATATTAATTTGAGTAACCAAGCAGTCTGTAACAACAGCAAGTAAAGATAAATGTATGGTGCCAAATTAATATTTAATTTAAATGGATGGTTCTGAGAGACTTTGCTTCTATTTGAAATGTTGGCATATGCATGTCAAGGTAAAACTAATATTAAACGAAGAGAATCTGCTACGGAATGTATTTTTTCATTTCCTTATTTTAAAAAGTTGTAAAGAAAAATTAAGAAATACATATCTAAAAATCACTGAAACAAAAAAAATACCCACAGACAGAGCTGTTCCTGCACTTGCTTCACAGAGCAGTAATAGTGCTCTTATAGTTTAGAAAAACTTGAGTGCTATAAGAGCAATTGACTTCTTGCTGCTGCCAATTAATACGTGACTGTCACTAGCCTTGTTTTTCCCATACAGAAGGCAGTTATGGGGTAGGAAAGCTGAAAGTACACAATGCCTATCTTTACTTGAAATGTATTTGCCAGTATCTGTTTCAGATAAGCCTTCCATGGTTTTCAGCAGTTTTATCCACCACAGATAGCACTGCTGGCTTCAGTTCTTACCGGCTGGTTTAATTGTTTACCTCAATAAAACAAATATGCCATAAAAGTATTACAGTTGAACAGTCTTGAGCAGCATTTCAGTTCACTGTATATCAGTCACCCGTGGATAACACAAATTCAAAGCCATGACTTCCAACTCCTCCTCCATGATTTTTCATTGGTCTATATAACACCTGCATAGGTAGCAGGTGAAGTGTTTTCAAAAGCCATTAAACTAGTTTATTGCTGAAAATGACTAATCTGACCACTGTGTCATATTCTTTCCCCTTCACCTAAAGCTGTATTCTGTGGTACAAAGTTTAACTTTGGTATAATATACTGTATCAGAAAACTGAACATATTTCAAACTCTTTCAAGTTCTCTAGGAATGTGCTATATTAAAATAATAGGTTACTTAGGGTTGGAATGAGATGGAGGCCAAGGCAAACTTTAACCAGGTGATTAACCTGGAGACTTTGCAGGACTTCTTGCTGGCTGCAACTCAAGCACTGCAACTCAAGCAGCAGGGGATTAATATTTAATTCGTGCCCAAGAGGTTACTGCCTGGACTTGTACCACACCAGCCTCAGCCAAGACAATCACTGCAAATACATCACGCAAAGTGGCCTAATTTTAGTGAATGGTTTAGTCATTTTAAAGCGTATCTTTATAATTGCAAGGGAGGGGAAAAAGAAGAAAGTAATGTTCGGGATACAAGAATCAATCTAATTCCTTCTTCCTGATGAACCACACATCCAGTGTTACCAGCAGGGGTACACCTGGCATCATTTACTGGCATCTTCAGCTGAACTTTCTGTATTAACTCTTTCTCCCCTAAGCTCACCCTTTTTCGAACCTCCAATTGACTATTTTCACTCTCCTTAAAAAGTCTACTGCATTGCAAAAATGTTCAGTGATAAATTCCAACAGCTTTTGCTGTTTTGGGTTTTCTTGGTTCTATTAAAGGACAAAATATAACAAAATTTTACAACTATATATGAAAAAATCAACTATAGTATGAATTGATTTTACTTAGAACAAATACTTCATATAAGTCCTTCCACTTGTAGTTTTCTTCAACATCAGCTCACAAAGCCCAGCGTGTTCCAAAGATATCATAGATTTTTTTAAACAAAGTATGTTCAAGATGCTATTGCTATATTCATTTCAGTAAGGATCACAGAAATAGCAATATCTATCAAACAGGTATTTTTCTCATTTGCAAATTTAAGAGGTAAAGAAAGTAAAAGAAACAAAAGGCTATTCAGATGCAACAATAGATACAATAATCTGACAGTTTTTCAGTAATTTCCTTGTCTTTCTGGACTATACATAACCTGTTGCATTCTTATTCAGCATGACTATTATACCATCTCTATTTTTTTAATTAAAAAAAAAGAAAAAGAAAAAAGTAAGAGACAAAGCCAAAATTTATTCTTGCTCACGAACGTTATTGGGAAGTGTACACAAACTTTCCTAACCACCCACACAGTGCTATAAAAATGTCTCGAGTTCTTTAAAGCACAGAGAGCATCCAGCTGTCCTCTGCTTACACTGGATATTCTTTTTTGTTACAGTTTAGTCTCTTTCAAACATTTCCCAACAAACTTTCAAAGCCAAACTCTTCTCCAACTTCAAGTGCTAGCAAACTTCTTCAAAGCTCAGATTTTCTGAGACAATTAACTTGCACTTCCATCGATTTCCAGTACAATTGTAAATTCTTAGCACATTTGAAAGAGAAACTACAGAACAGGATTCATATGATGGAGATTTACTACACTAACAATAACATCCAATTAGCTGTTTTCCTGAACAGATTGACATGATCAACTCCTACTAGACTACATTCATTTCAGCCAAACATACTACATTGCATTATATCTAACACTGGCTTAAACAAAAGATATTCTTTTGTGAGTTTTGAAGGAAAGAAAGCTCTACCAGTACAGTTCGATATCACAAGGTGAACACAGAACAACTGGGAGGGTCAAAATAAATCACTTTTACTTAAGAAAGTGGTTGTGATACTCTCTCATCTACTTCCTCCAAACTTATCCATCATTTTGATAGATAACAATATGCTCAGAAATGTGGATGCTTTCTTATATTGAAATTTATCCACATAGATACATAAATAGATATTTTTACAGATACCTTGATCAGATATTCCTATTCAACAAGGTTATTAAACCTCATTATCAAAAAAATCAACCAACTCAAAAAGCAATGACTTGTTGCCAGTCCTGAATGGTGTATTTCTTTGACTTGCCTGCAGAATCTACCTCATGTGGAAATGACAGGCTATGGGAAATAAAAAATAAATCTACTCACTTGACAATCTAATGCAGCACGTCAAGAAAAAAAGTATGTGCAGTTCCTCATTAGAGCCCTTTGCACTGAAGAGATCAACTTAATTGAGCTGGAGACTCTTAGGGTTTTTCTACCTAGAGAACTGTCCTAACAGATACACGGACACTCAGTTATT
The DNA here is from genome assembly GCF_003945725.1 of Corapipo altera. NCBI lineage: Eukaryota > Metazoa > Chordata > Aves > Passeriformes > Pipridae > Corapipo > Corapipo altera. Next base: position 11,798,174 of record NW_020884877.1, on the reverse strand, counting down.
GTCTGTTTTGCCAATTGTCACAATCAGTCTTACTTCAGCCTAAGTGCAACCCACAACTTCATTTCTGTGTTGGAAAGGGAATTCTTTTTTCTCTCTTATTGTTGTGAGGCTTAAAACTTAGTAAAGAGAGGAACTTGTTGAGCTTTTTTTTTTTTTTACAAGGTTACAAGCAACCATTTCAATAACCTCAAATTTACTGAAGAGAACAGCTACTACATCCTGCCTTTGTATGTGTGATTTGAAACATCGTGACACTTGTTCCATTGCACTTTTTTCTTGGATGGTCTGAAGTCCACGTTCCTCACATGTAATAGGCAACATTTCATTTCACCTCTGCTTGCAGAGGTGCATCCTATTTCCAGGCAGAGGTGCACAATAAGGGAATACCTTTTTCAAGAATATTGCAGGCAATAGCACTGCTAATTCTCACAGAAGTGTGTAGCAGAAGGTGGGGATTTTTTTACATTCTAGTTAAGGAGTTAGATCAGTCCCAGTCCTTCACACTCACCTTTACTGCTATGAGAATTGCTACCAGGCACATAGAAACTAGGAGCTTGTACTGTACTTGCACAAGTGCATAAATCCTTCCCCATCTGTTGGCTCACAAAATGTGAGGGGCTAAATGAAGACTGCGCACCCTGTTGCTCATTGTGAGCGAACATTTTATGGGAAAGGATACATACATAACTTTTCCATTTAATAAATACAATTAAAACTATATGTCAAAGATAATGATTATTTGCTATCTAAAGAACACAGTGGCTTTTCAGGCTAGGTCTGTAAGAGAAGAAGCCAGCAGCTGCTGAACTCAAGAAAACTGCAACAGACGGCTTGGTAGAAAAGATTTGACAAAGCAGGCAAATGAGTAACAAAAGTAAGGTTTTGGGAACAGAAGTCACAGTTGATGGAGGAAGAAGGTAGAAAAACAGGTACACAGGAATTGGTCTGTCAATGGTCCCTCAGGAATGATAACAGAAGTACCTCAATAATATAGGCAAAAACAAATTCACAGGGTATTTACACAGCACAGGCCAAGAAACTGATTTTTGCTGCAGTATTTTCCAAGAAACTGAGAAGGAAGCAAAGTGGTCACGGCTGTGCCACACACAGCTAGAAAAACAGATGGGCCAAGCAGAGCCTAAGACGGAAAAGCAACTGTGTCCATTGAACAGAAAAAGGTATATCCAATACTGCTAAAGTGATATTACCTGTAGGAAATACCCATTTATATAACCTGAATTATGTTAAAAGAAACTCCACGGCATAGCATATATTGTACCAACCCACACTCGAAGATCATCAGAACACAAGAGTCTTAGTTTTGGAGCATTAAAAGAATTAAAACAGATCGAGGTGAAGTTTTAAGTATTACTTCTTTAAAGCTAACACTCTGTTGATAAGGTTTCCATTTAAAAGCCGAAGAAAAACATGATTATATAAAATTAAAATGGAGTTCGATTATGTTTTCAGTTATTCGCCCCGCTCTTGTGCAACTAGTTTGCAACACAACGGTTCAGAACTTCCCCGGGCTTCGAGAGAAGAGCTTTCTGAGCCACTAAGTACAAACCACGAACGCTCTCGAGCCCCCAAGAGATGTGCCCTGACAGAGCCCACGGCCGGCCCGCCCCGCTGTGCCCGAGTCCCCGGAGGGGCGTTCCCAGCGGCCGGAGGTGCGAGGGGCGCACCGGCCGCAGCCCCGCACCGACACCCGGCCCGGGCTCCTCGGGCTGCCTGTGCGGGGCTGACCCCAACCCGGAGCCGTCCCAGGGCGCTGCGTCGTTGTGCAACAGCCCGGGGCGAGCCCGGGCTGCAGCAGCGGGACCCCGCGGTAACTCACCCGAGTGCGGAGCGGGAGCGCCCGGGCCCGTGGGGACAGCGACGCGCGGCTGCGCCCGGCTCAGCCAGCCCCTCCGGCGCCGCCCCGGCCGCTCCCTCGGGGGCGGCTC